>NW_027494822.1:0-276395 GCF_021521415.1 Bidens hawaiensis
TGAGTGAATGCGTGTTAAATATGGATTTACATAATTACATCATAGAGAGAATTCATTCACGCATTGTTGACACACAATTGGGTTTTTTTTGACTCTTTGAATATAGATGTTTCGCAATTAATTTTGCAATCCTTTTTAACGACGATATAGTAACCAAGTAATCGTTCTAGCAAAAGTTCTTACAACCCTTTCAAACTTAGAAAACAATAAAGCAAAAAAATGTATATTAAAGTAGTGAAGTGGACTAAAATCTATGCATGTTAACTTGATTTGCAAAACTAATCAGGAACCATATATACAAGCAAAATATTACCACTTGTAATGTTGCATTTGTTATTTATATCTAACCAAGACATTTTCATTTCTTATTTTCGAAGAGGGTTACGAAAAGTTTGCCTGTAATTCAAAATCATTTTAAGAAGGAATTACGGGATCAGTTTTACAACTCTTTTACAATGTGGTAAAGATTCTTAGTGTTCTCCATAATTCCTCTTTGATAGGGATCACCAAATAAGTTTAAATACAATTCTAAATTGAAACTAGCGTTGTGCGTGGTCCAGTTTAGTTTTTCCAGTTTTAAATGCAAACAAAACCAAACAAAAATTGAACTGAAAGTTTGTTTTTTTACAAAAACATAAACCAAACCGTCGGTTTTTGTTTCAATTTGATTATTTTCTTTTTCTTTTTTTTTTTTTATCATTTTTTTTCTGACTTCATGCACACTTATAACTGAAACTTGGTGTTAATTGTAAGTGGTGAAGTCTTGTATCAAAGGCTTTACTAACTATCCAACAAATACATTATTCGCTGGTCAGAAACTAAATAAAATACTCTATAATTAAATATACTTGTAGAAGAAGACCGGAAATTTATAAATGAAAAGAGACATGATAGGATATTTTATTTATAAAATTCTCTGATTTTTCTATATAAATATATAAATGATAGAAGATGTTAGTTCGAAATTCGAACACATTTAACATCTTTGACAATGAGTCAAATGCCACGTCCATTCCTATTTATTATCTGCATGAATTTGTTAAAACAATATAACTATTTTTAAACAAAAGATACGTCACATATTTAATATTTGAAATTGCCACACAACCAAAACGTCACGCCACTCAAAAACTCATGCCACCTCCATTTCTTACGCAAACAAGGCGACTCTAAATAGTATATTCAACACATTTTGGTCAAATTACATACTTTGTAAATGAGCCAAGTGGGTTCGGGAATTATTTGTTGATAATTAAAGTTATTAGAGGGGACGGAGTGGTCACCCTAAAGGCACTGGGGTGCCTCGGCCCCGCCAGGAACACTGGCCGATGTGTCTCAGCCCTAAAAAAAATCCCCGTCACATGGTATACATGTCGTTTTTTCCGTTCCTCTCTCTACAAATTAATGGTTGAAAGATGGATTAGGATGATAAATGATCATTTTAATGATTAAAAGATGATTAATTAAGGACATAATGACGTGACGGTGACGTGAAAGAGAACGTTAGGAATGGTTAGGGGTGGGATGGCCGCTCCACTCCCACCACCCTTACAAGCTTGTAATTCAGTCCAGTATAAACACAATTTGAGTCCTACTCATAAACGATTTGTTGGAATCGTGAGGATAAACGAGATTATCATTCATGATTATTATTCATACAAATAGTGTAAAATTAAGATACTATGATAAAATACATGACTATTGAAATAAACATTATTATATATTTGGTAATTAATTAAATTATATATGTAAATAAAATAAAACTAATATATGAATAATGACAACATATATAATCAAATAAAATAGTTAAATAAAAAGCGAGTCGAACTCACGTCAAGGTATAGTCTTTAAGAGTATCCTTGAGACGAGCTCGGACTTTAGATATAAGGCTTGAAATAAAACAAGTTCGAACCTTTTTCAAACTAAGCAACTTGAGGCCAGCTTTGTCAGGTTTGCCAGACTCACTCATTTAGACTGAGGGGTGTGGGGGGCTTTAGTGGGGGGCTCCAGCAGAGCCAAGAACCAATAATATTATGACGTGTGGCAGAGAGAGAAACTGGATAAGGGGGGTGTTGGAGCCCCTGGCCCCTGGTGTGGAGGGGCTCCAGCATAATTTTTTTTTATTTTTTTTATAAATATATTCAAACAACGTATTATTAAAAAAAACTTATATTATTAAAAAAAACACACATTAATATCTAAAAATAAAATAAAAATTAAAGTACTAAAAAGAAACATTCTTCTTATTCTTCGGCTTGGTCTTCTTCGATCAACCTCTTTCGGATACGTTTCTTTTGCTTTTCCATTAGCATTTGATCGACCGGATTTAGGTTTACTGAAGTCTCTAGTAAGAAAGTCCAAATCTCTCATTCGAGTTTTTTCCTTTTTGTCATAAGAGACCACCTCCATGGTTTTGTTGAATTTATTGAGGGATTCAACAAAATCGACGATGTTTACGGCTTCCCCCTCAGCCGGTTTTTTCCCCTTGGCGTCCCTTCCCAATGGCCGCCTCCTCGGTGGTGAAGACGTTTCCTCCTCCGCAATGTTTAGGTCGAATCTAACGCTGCAATCCGACCCGGTTGAAGTGCTATACGCTCCAGACGAACTAGTTTTAGTCCGTTTCGGCCCTACTTCCGCATCAAAGTCCGGCGCCACCAGCTCAACCCACTTGGAACACCTTTTCAACCTGTCCCACAACTTTAAATCGTCCCACGTCTTCACCATCCCATACCTCCGCAAACACTCCTGCTTCCACTCTTCAACCGTGAAATTGTAAACCGCCTGTAAGGCCCCGTTACCGGTAGCCCTACTTTCGTGTTGGATTTACTCATAAACGCAGTACTAAATATCAGAGTTAATTAAAACATTCGCGGAATATAAAAGCTTTCATAAAACATTTCATAACAAAACACGTCTTGTCTTAAAATATCATTTTGTCTTTCAAACTAAACATAACATTAAACTTAAACGTCTTGAGTCTTCCGATGCCAGCCTCTTATTCAGTGCCACGTGTCTCATCAAGCGAGCTGCCTCATCCTACTCACCTGCGTGCATACTAAAAGTCAGCTACGCTGAGTGAGTTCTAGTTAATCATACATTATACAATACACATAAACTTATATTCTTTCATTCATAATTTCATACTTTCATACTTTCTTTTGTATTAACTTACTTTCATATCTTACGTTATAAAGAGCATTACGCGCTACATTCCTCGAGTATTATTAGGGCTCGGTACCCTCCTTCCTCGAGTATTATTAGGGCTCGGTACCCTCCTTCCTCGAGTATTATTATGGCTCGGTACCCTCTTTCCTCGAATATTAGTAGGGTTCGGTTCCCTAGTTCTCGAATATTAGTAGGGTTCGATTCCCTCTTCGTTACCATACAACCATACATCATACCTCGAGTATTATTAGGGCCCGGTACCCTCTTTGTAACCATACAACCATCCTTTCCTTCTTTTATTAACTTTATCACATTCATACACATAAGCATACATATCATACTTACCTTATACTTAGCGTTACAACCTGACAGTACGTGCAATATCCGAAGATCGTTCACGTACCGTCAAGCCATCATTCATACATATCACATTATTCACATAAGACATACACTTATCTCTTAGGATAAGCGTATTAACAAACATATTGAGTATGCACGAAGCCCCGAAAACATAACACATAAATGGGGCAAGAAACTCACCTGAATTCTGTTACGCTCTCCGTTAATAGTTATTCCCTTCTTGAGCTGTGCACGGCTAACTGTATAATATTTACACGTATCTATTAACTACTACTACTCATGTTGTATTTCTATCTTTATATGACCCACAACGAACGGGGGTCCGGGGGCAGCGCCCCTGGCAGCGGGGTCTAGGGGCGGCAGCCCCTAGCAGGGTCCAAGGGGCAGAGCCCCTGGCTGGGGTCGAGCTGCCAGGTCAGCTTGGAAAAATTTTATTTACATTAACTGTCTTAACACATTTTTCATTAGGTTTTTAATTTATTTTCTAAGCGAACTTAACTTTAGGCGAAGTTAAACCTTAAGCGAACTTAGCTTTAGGCGAAGTTATCAGTTAGGCGAACTTGGCCGTAGGCGAAGTTATCAGTTAGGCGAACTTGGCCTTAGGCGAAGTTACCAGTTAAGCGAACTTGGCCTTAGGCGAAGTTACCAGTTAGGCGAACTTGGCCGTAGGCGAAGTTACCAGTTAGGCGAACTTGGTCTTAGGCGAAGTTACCAGTTAGGCGAACTTGGCCGTAGGCGAAGTTAAGCTTTGAAGGCGAAGTTAAGCTTTGAAGGCGAAGTTGCCCAGTTCAGCTACGGGTTTGGTTTTTATCAAGCATTTTGGCGATTTTAATACCCTTGTTATGGTTCGACATCACCCACTAACGTTCCCTACCATTTTCGGTCGTATATATCCCGTATATACTATAAAGCTTGGATCTTTAAGCTTAAGGACATTCAAAAGGCTAAACGTTCAATAAAACGTAAACTTTAAAGGTCAAGAACATACCTTTAGCGCTCGTTCGATCTTGGTTAGCTTGTTTATGCACTCTAGATATCGTGTAATAAGATCTAATACCAACTAACGTTTACTCTCTCTCGGGTCTTGCTCGTATATGGTGTGTGTGTGTGTGTGTGTTTGGAGTGTGTAGAGATTATGATGGAAATGAAATGAGGGTTTAGGGTTTTAGCTTGGTTTAGGGGATATTTATATCCCTTAAAGCCCATGGACCTAAGGCCCATTCTCCAATAACCCATCTCAATTAATCTAAGTCCATGATCCGTTCTTTACTCGATATTAATTAATTAATAACGCGAAATCACTAAACGTAACTTTCTTTATTCAACATTATAAATTTTAGGATGTTACACCGCCAAATCATCACTGCCACTTGGTCTCATACGACCGCTGTTCCTGTTGAAAAGATTAGTAAACAAGCCGACAAATTTTCTGATTTCGGACCACCGACCCAAAAATCATATCGGCGTTCCGCTCTGTACTCCCAACGAGCATGTAGGACGTCTCCCTAACCTTTGTCCAAAAAATCTTTCTCTGTTGGTAGTCGGCTGCAAAATGAATAAATAAATTAGATTTCCATTTAACTTTTTTATTTAACTTTTCTATTAAAAATCTTTTTTAAAAACGTTAAAACAATTACCGCAACGCCGATCCTCGGAAATGACTATCCAAGCCCGACACAAGGCTTCCTTCTCATCCGATGACCACGGAGTGGTTTTCCGTTTCGTCCTCGGAGTCGAAACCGGTTCCGACCCGTCCGTTGCAACTGGTTTTTTCCGGTGGACGCGTCTTTTTGGTCCTGTAGCTTCACCTTGTGATTCTTGTGTCTCCGGAACAACAAAGTTAGGAGACGGTTGTGTGTTGGATGGTTGAAAGCCGGATGATTCTTGTGGCTCCGAATAAAACATCGGTTGGTGCGGTGACGACCATAAATCGTCGTCAAGATAATCTGAATCAAGGTTTGGGAACCAATTTCCAGCTATTTTTTTAAAAAAAAGTTGAGAAGATGAATTGATTTTGGGTGAAGGTTTGAAGTTTTGGTATAAAAATGGGTGAAATGGAGTATAATTATATAGAAAATATATATTTTTTTTGTTTTTTTCGGCTCCCCAACTGTCCCAAAAACATCAAAAGGTGTGCCTCCTCACTCTCTTCTCCCGCTAACCAGCTCACGCCTGCCTTTATTTGCCCGCTAGCGTCCCTGGTGGTGTGGTGTTAGCGCCTAGGGGCGCGAGCGGAGGGGCTCTAACACCCCCGTTGAAGCCCCCACACCCCTCAGTCTTACGCCTTAGGGAGTGGAATCGTGCTAACAATATACCTATCTCTTTGTTCTTGTTTCTAGGTACCTTAGCTAGATGGATAAGAGTAGTGTTTTGCTTCACAAAAATAGTCACATCACGCCGTAATGATTTCACTTTTTACTATCAAAACATTAATCGATATGCAGTGGTGAAGCTTAGACATAAATGTCGAGGGGGCCAAACTCAATATGTATAAAAAAATTCATAAACCAGAGGGGCGTGGGCTAAAAATTTCAGTCGGAAACGGGGTAAATTTACACTATGTGTAAAATTTTTTGGCAGAAAAAGGATAAATTTACACTACCGAGCGAAAAAACGGAGGGGCCGGGCTCAAAATTTCGGTTGGAAACGGTAAATAATTTACACTATTTATACAAATTTTCAGAAAAAAAAGATAAATTTACACTACCGAACGAAAAACCGGAGGGGGCCGGATTCAAATTTTCAGTCATAAACGGGTAAATTTACACTATGTATAAAAATTTTTAACAGTAAAAGGATAAATTTACACTATCGAGCGAAAAACGGAGGGGGCCGGGGCCACCCCTGGCCCCAACTAAGCTTCGTCCTTGTCGATATGGCACCCTAACAAAATTTACAACATATAAGAGTTAAGGAATTAAGGTTATCGACCATCAAATGTCGTTTCTCTGCTAAAAAAACTCTCGCCTGTATAGAATTATGATATTTGACAGGCTACTTGAATACGAAATTAGCTTTTAGATATCACAGAAAATTAGAAACCTGTTGAAGGAATGTTGATACAAACGTTTTGATAAGTTGTCTAGTTCATGGGGAATGTATATATGCATTGCATGAGGGTGGGAATTGTACTCCCCCCTTGAACCTTAAACGGACACACACCGCTAACTAATCCAGACGTGCCACCTTACTTCAATTTTCAGACCCATACTGGTATGAAAATTTTCACTAGCGGAATGGTAAATTTCCCTACCAATGCTGGGGCGAAAATTTTCACTAGCGATTAACTAAAACCTAACATTCATTCCAGTATTTTGTTCAAAAATTTAAAATAAAAATAAAAATTCATGCCGGTATTGATGGTCTCTACCCATGCCATCGACAACGCACCTTCCTCCCCATGTCGATAATTTGTGTCCGGCTTGGCACATGATGGTTAACATTGTTGTTTCCGTTCTCCGGGTTTTTTTTTGGATTCATGATTAATAAAAGAGAAAAGTGATAGAGAGAAAGATAAAAAGAAAGTGGCGTATTTATTTGTATAAGTTTGAATGGGTATTTATATAAAGAAATTTTTTTAGTGGTATATATGTGTTAAAATCTCTACCGACACCTGTGAAATTTTGACACCGACCCCTGTGAAATTTCAAGAACGTCAAAAAGACCCTGTGAAAATCTGAGAATGACCACATGAAATTTCGAGACCAGTCATAATAAAAATAAATTTACATTTATAATGAGATAAATGTATATAAATAACTAATTTTGAGTTTAATTGTAACAAATTTAATAAAAAAATAAGCTCAAATGTCAATCAATCTATTCCTAAGTTATAAATCCACGCCCAAAACTCTCAACCTAATCTACATTTAACTTATTTAAAAATGTTATAATGGCGCAAGCAATTTGTTAGGTGAGCGTCCAATGGATTATAAGAGTTTTAATCTTCAAAGAAAATGTTTCGACTTCGTATATACGTTGGTTTGCTCACCAAATTCATTTGTATTGGTTTATTGTTTATTGAGGTTAGCTCTCGTATTACCCGTTGCAACCGCAAACGTTGAAAATACTTTTCGGCGATAAAGTACGTGAAGTCTGATTTGCGTAATCAAATGGGTGATGAGAATTTAAATGTTATTTGTATTTGTTTTATTGAAATACATGCGTACTATATGATGTTTTTGTTAAGCTTCAAAAAATAAAATCCCATAAAGAACAATTTTAGAAATATGACATTTTATTTATGCATTTCTAATGAAGTTTAACGTATTCTTTTTTTGTTTGATTATGTTTTTTATATATTACTCAAGCCGAACCGATTCTAGCCGATCAGAGGGGCCCAACCGGACCAAACCGAATCAGAAAAAAATTATGTAGCGATAGTCAATTGAATACCGACTAAAAAATTTTCCGACCCTTGTGAGAAAATTTCCTTGACCCGCCACTGGCTAGGGGTGGCCCCGGCCCCCTCCGTTATTTCGCTCGGTAGCGTAAATTTATCTTTTTACAGTCGAAAATTTGAGCCCACCCCCTCTAGTTTATGAATTTTTTTATAAATACCGAGTCCAGCCCCCTTGACGTGTATGTACAAACTTCGCCACTGCTCAACATCAACTCAGAAGAGGTAACATGGGTGAACGGTGTGCTAGCCCAACCCACCCAAGCTCAGAGGGTGCGAGTTGAGTGCCCCCCTCGCCTGCCCTTACGAGTGTATGCCTAGAGTTTTAACAATTGTTTATCATTCCCTAAAAAGTTCATCTAGTCTTCTAGGAGTGTGTGTATAACATCTTCTCTGAATGTGCACATACAAACATTGAGATATTAATGTTATTCTACTGGATATATAAATTATTTAAAAGTTATTTGAATAATGGTTACTATCATCATGTAGTTGAAGATTTATAAGAAAATCCGGAATGATCACGTGTTGTGTTAAATATAAGGCTATGCATAGCGGAGGGGTTACAAATTGGGGTGAATTGTGACATGTGACGCCCAATCAGCAAGGGGTGAGAATTTGTTTTTGAGGTGTAATGGTGTTATGGTTTAATATATATATACACACACATATATATACAATACACACAAACAATATAATAATAATAAAAAGGAAAGGAAGAACGGCAATAAGGAGATGTCGCCCCCACCCCTTTTCGCCCAAAAATCGCCCCGGGGGGGGGGGGGGGGCGGTGTTCCACCACCTTGTCACCCCCAACCTTCGCCCCACTACGTTTGACCTAACTTTATGTAAACTAGATCGTTAATGTACATTAATATTTAATATTGAAAATGTACACGATGTAATCATGGAAAGCAACAGAAAAACATAAAAAACTGAATTTCACCTCATTAAATTTAAATAACCAATCTTGTCAATGAGCTTCTCTTAAAATTTTTAGTTATGTATTTACATGATAAAAAAACCCACTTGATAACAAAGAAATAAGCATAGGGCCCTATATAAATATCGGCCCAGAATCTTTTAATCAGGCCCAAAAATATTATAGGGCTTAAGAGCTGATGATCGGAATCCCACCGGAGATTCCAAATCCCATTCTTCCCACCGCCGTCGCCGCCGCTATTTTTCCGCCGTGAACAATTGTTGATCCAGTTTTTAGTATTAACTTGATGCTTCTGAGTTAATTGACGTAACACGCACAGGTATGCCCTTAATATTATATCCGTTAAGTAATGATTTCTTTCATTAAATAGAAACATAGATATTACATCAACATAGCAGGTAGGCGGGCAACAAGCTGCGCCGCCACCCCTTAATATTATATCCGTTAAGTTATCAAATTCATTGAAAAGCTTTATTCTTTATGCCACTTTGTATCTTTTGTTCATATATGATTCTGTGTATTGTGCTTAAATGGCATCATGTGTGGTTTGATATTGAGTATGTTTATGTGATAGTTAATAGTGAAGTGTGCACACCAGGTGTTTGATAAAATGCTTGAATTAAATGTGACTTCAATCTTGTTATAGAATTAATTATCAATTTTACTGTTGTGTACTTGTTTCAAATTAACTAGATAACAATTAATAAATCTTTAAATTTCTAGTTCATTTGCGGAACGTCTAGCAGAAATACTAGTAAAGTGTGTGCCTGTTTATTCGATTTATTACATCGATAGAATTGACGATTGAGCCTTTGCTGGTATTTACAGTGGCGGACCCACACCAATTGAGTTCACGGGAACGCATTGATTTTAAAAATTTTCATAAAAGTAATATATAAAAGAACGTAGTGATTAGTGAACCCATAAGAATTATAGATGTGAACACATAGGAACAAATTCTATGTTGATGTAGTGGTAAAATTCTTGTGCATTGATGTCCCCTATCAGTTTAAGCCTATGCTTTCTGTTTTCTGTGAGTTGATGTCCCCGACCATTGTAGAGGTTTTTTATTTCATCATCTTCAACATAGAAACAGGTAATCGACCTATTTAACTAGTAATAACCCCTATTTTTTTTTTTTTGCAATTTAAATGTTGTATGAATTTACAAAATGGTTTTGTTTTCGTATACGATGAACAGTTATTTAGTTTTTTGATTTTGTGTTTTTTGCTTCAGCGACTCCAGAAAACATTGCTTTGAAAAATCACACAAGTTGTTACTGTGAAGTATTAGGTATTGAGTTAATGTACTTTTTTAAGATCCACAAGTGATATTTATGTGTCTTAGGAGAGCTGAAAGTTTTATTTTCAGGTACTAGATCAAATACGTTTTCTACTATTTCTAATTCAAAGTATTGAAAAGTATTGTTGCAGAATGAATGAAACTGCTTCTATGACCCATCAAATAGGCTTCTCTTAAAAAAGAGTAACAGTTTCATCCCTCCTGATATATGCTAGACATGTGTGTATATGTAACTTACAGACTAGTCACATATGCTTAATTTGCACTTCTGTTTGTATGGAGGCTTATTTCTTCATATGACTAAATGTGTGTTATTGAATAGATAGATTAGGATACTAAAATCAATGCTGATATGAAGGATATTCTGTTGTATATATTCATGATATAGATGATCTCCTATGTATCTATTTATAGATATATTTATTTAATATAACTATTCTATTAGTGTGATTGGAGTTATTATTAGTTTTACAAATAAGATACAAATGCAGCTGCATTTGGGTTGAATTTGATAATGTGAGCTTTTACCAACGAGGCCAATATGCAGCTTTATGGCTGATTTCCAACCATCCCCTGCACTTATTTTCATATCATGAATTTCTTATTGTAACTTCAGTGAAAAAAACTCGACTTGACTAAGAAACTCTAACCTTGAATTAGAATTCCAGGCACCATAAAAAAGGTGACCCCATAGGTAAAAAATCTTGGGTCTGCCACTGGGTATTGAGTTTCGTTAACATATACTTGTGTTTGAGGAAGGTTTTATGCATTTGATCAGAAGCTACTGGTTTCTAGACTACCGAATCTAGACTTTGCTTTCAAATTAATTTAAGGTTATACGCAGTAATGCGGCCTTGAAGTTCTGAACCTTTGACTGAATAAATTTTTTGTAGTGTACATAAATGAAAAAACATGTCACAACCTTATATGTACTTTCTGTAAGGATGAATCTGTTAATTCTCTGTTTCATGGATATAACTGTCCTATTTGAGATAATTGTTACTACCTTCTTATTCCATCTATCATCACGTGTCTTTTATTTGCTCTGAAGTTTTAGTATTATCTTTTAAACACCAGTTTAATCATGGAATTGGAAGATTGGGCTGGTGGATCAAGTGATTCAGAGGTATCTTCACCCGATAGTGACAATGAGGACCATTGCTATGCATACGGTGACATACCCAAGTTACAGTTTAGGTACTTTTGAGGATTATTTATCCCCGTATCAAACTTTCATCACCAATGTTTAACAGAGTAATTTATGTTTAGGAAAGGTGATTCCAAGGCTCGTTGGAAGGAGGAGTTGGGTATGGCCGAGATTATTAGCCACAAAGGCCGAATGTGGATAACAACAGGGATAATGCACGGTGGAAAATTATACATTTTTCTTGAAGATACTCTGTAAGTGATATTTCAATCAAGATAAGACTTGTACCCATAATGATTGTGGAACTGTATTAAAACTTTCAAAACATGTTTCATAATTTGTAGATTTTTGGCAGAGATCGGGGCGCTGCAACTGTTTGATGATGATGACAAATGTATCCCACTTGAAGATATTTACAAGAAGGTTGCAGGAGGTGTAGGTGGATCTTCTTGGGAGTCGTCTGAGGTGTACAGACACCTAAAATCTTTGGGTTACATAATCAAGAGACACGGTGTTTGTTGGAGTATGAAACAAGTTAAAACCGTGCCTTCATCTATTGATGGTGAAGCAGAGAATGGTTGTGAAGAATTAGCTTCTGTAACTGAAATCGCTAATTTGTTCAGCAGTATGCAGATAAATGATGTGAGACCAGTTTTTGATGTTTACCCTCCAAACAGCAAGTTCAGAAAGTCTAGCCCGGGTGAACCGATGTTTATTCTCTGCATAAATAGGTAAGATAACACATCAATATTGACACCTTAAGTCTGTTTCTTATATTCGTTTTATTTTTGTTTTGAATATTTTAGTGGCGGTCCACCAACTAAGAAGCAGATCGAGGATCTTGAAGGACAATGTAAAGGTGTTCCTCTGAAGTTTTGTTACGTTGAACATGGACGTGTAAGCTTCTTTTCTTTCAATGAGATTGAGCTTCCTGTTCTTCCTTGACTTACCATGATTGTTAAAATGGTAATCTTCAACATATGCTGCGCTTGCCAAACAATGAATGGTTTAGACATTTATATCATTATTCTTTTTATTTCGCCTTCATGTGGCTTTTGTTAGATTATAGATACAGTAATAGATGAAGTTGTTGATTTTCTTAGTAGCCAAACCTCAAAAGTTTTGTTGATACTCCTCGTGTTAATGCTTAAGCAACCAATGTGCTTTTGGCCAAAGTTGTATTCATAATTTAGATTATCGAAACATATGTTATGCCATTGTCTACCATGTTTATAAATTTATACCAACATGTCTTTTTTTATTGAACTGAACTTAACTTTGAAGTAGATACGCCGTATATGACTGATAATCCTATACAATATTATCTCTCTGTATTTTAACTGTTTCCACATCTATCAGGTTTTTTGCACTTTTTAGATATTCATAATTTAATATCGGCATACAAAATTAGAATTTAAGTGTGAGAATGTGATAGTAGTCCTCGTTAGCCAAGTTACGTAATCTTTTTGTTCTCATGGGACTAGAAAATGTGATGGTTGCATAGTAGAGTGTTAGACAGTTCGTCTCTTTTATCTTACGGACGTTTCGTACTTTTGAATTTCGATATAAATTGTTTTAGGCCTTTAAATTTGTTACATAGAAGTGTTTATTGGGCTATGAGGAAAATTAGTTTTCATGAAAATAGACCCGAGTGGAAATGAATCACTTTCGGAGAAAAGAAATTCAAAAAAGGTTCACTTGTATATTTTTCTTTTGGAAGTTAATAGCAATGGAGGAGGTGATGTGGTTGTAGGTCGTGATGGTGTTAGCGGCAACAATGGTGGTTGTGTCGTCGTCGGTGACAGTATGTTAATGAACCTACCTGTATATATTTTGAGTTTACAAAGTGATAACAATTAATAATGGTTCATTTTGATCGTTATATATATATATATATATATTAATAATTCAAAATCTATTGGTTGTGGGATTTTACTTGACTCAGAAAGAGCTATATGTATTTTCTTTTCTAACGTGGACTATAAGCTAACAAGTCACAAAACACTTTTGTAGTGTACCCACTTGTAGATCTATATTCTTATGGGCAACTTCCACCAAACTCACTCTTACTTTAATCAAAACTATACGTATTTTTATAATGAAATAAAAAAGTGCCTTAAACTTCTCTTGCCATGCCAACGTCACTCACTGCAACATGCCATTAATCATAACTCTTATTGTGATTAAAAAATCTATTTCAGTATAAAAGTCAAAAATATTATTACGTTTTGTAATTACTTAAATACAATCTATCTATAATACTTGGTTGGTAGCTCAGTGTACGTCAAAAAGTTGTGTGAATAACATACTATTTTAGTATGCGGTTGATTTTGATCGTGTTTATTGTATTCATTTATAAATACTAGACGGGTGCCCGCGCGATGCAGCGAATGTTTGAACCTATTAATCACGTACAAATATAAGTGTTTATGGTTCAGTTAAAACCTTGAAATCGTTTAAGCCGGTCATTGGTTTGACTTCTTTTTTCTTTTTCTTTTAAACTTTCGGTTTGTTGATCGGTTTCAAAATTTTCAAAACGTAGTGAACGGTTGGTTCGCGGTTTATATCGGCAACCGGCCATATGAAACCAGAAAAGAGTGTAAATGAACCTAATTGCAATATGATTCCTTTTGTAATATTTATTGTTATTATTTCACGTCATAAATCTTCCATTAATATTTACCATTTATGTGACTAAAATTATCTTTTTTTTATTTATGATCATCTTAAGTATCATATTATGTTGGTTTTTAGTTAACATTGACGGTACATTTACATTATTAATTATTTTAAACTAAATTTATTATTAAAGTTTAAACTGTGAAACCAAACCAGAACCAGGCCGTTAGTAACGATTCGGTTTCAACTTTCAATGGTTGAGTTTGGTTTGGGACGACAAAAAATCAGTATTAACGGTTGGACTCACAAGTTTAACTTAAAAACCATCAAAACCGACACTGAACACCCATACATAACATATTAATTTATTTAAAATGAAAAAAAATTACAACAATATTATATCAAAATTAAAGAGAATAAAATGCATGTTTTTATGGTGCAATTTGTTTATAAAAATATTGGCGTATGAAAAGGCTATAGTCGTTTAAAAATCATGGGTGAGAAGTTAGTTTACAAGTTAAATTAAAAACATAATATGGTTAAAGATAAGAGACCAAACTTGTAAGTTGAATAAATTGTGTTTAAAAGACATATTTACCCTTACTAACACATGTACCTCATGCTTTAAGTGTTGTAAATTACTTAAAATGAGTGTCTTAATTTACCTTTGTTTGGTGTATTATATATAGTATAGATATATATTATATTACAATGTGTTGTGAATTATAAGAAAGAAATGTTATATAAATATAGTAAATTTTAAGTTTTCCAATTGTTTGATACTGCAAGGGGCCAACAAAAAATTATTTATAATTAGTGCATTTGTTTAAATAATTAGATCAATGAGTTAGAACCAAGCAGGTTAAACCGGTTAGCAAGTCTATAATTTAATTAAACCAAGATAAACATATCAATCTGAACATGAGTCGGTTCAATACGAGAACTAAAGCACGACTACTTCCATGGTATAATTAACAAACACTAAATTTTTTTATTTTCTAAATCTACTCTTTTTCGTTTTTTATTTAATAAAAGAGTAAACTTTAAGTTTTCTATTTTTGATATTTATTTTTCAATTAATATTTTACTCATACATAACCGTCTAGCGAGGTATAGAACCCTTGATTTTAAAAGATATAGAACATTTATCACACCAACAAATACCATTGAGTCAAATGCCCTTTGTTATTTGTTTAGCAAGGTGACAATTTAATTAGAAAAGTACATATCTTCCCGACACATGACTTGTTTATTAAACATGTTAAACATAACTACCAATACTATTTCCGCCCTAGAAAGTTATTACACTAAACAAACGTGTAATTCTTAAATTCCTTTTTTAAACATAAAACTAAACTATAAATTAAAAAATAACAAAACAAAAAGACAAAAACGTATTTGGAGGGGCAAGCATCTTTGTTTCTTTCATTGATTATTTCAAACTTCAAACTTGAAAGACTATTCATAGTCAACATTTTAACGATTTATCCACGTGGCACCAACCCACTGTACCCATTCGGCCGCCTTCCATTCACACACTCCAAACCAAATTCTTAAACCATCAACTAACCTACCCGCCAATTCACATACATTCATTCATTTTATTCTACTCCACCTTAATATTATCACTATCTATCACACACAAAATAAATAAATAATAATATGTCTTTCTACAAGACCAGCTTCTATGATCCTCAATCAGCTGCCGAGAAGGCGGTTTCGGTAATCGGGTACGGCTATGATCTCACTTCCGATATCCGGTTGACCGCTTGTAAACCCAGACCTTCTGGGTCAACCCTGATTGATCTTGCTGGAAACCCGACTAAGGATCTTGTGGTTCCCGGTGGTGTGGTTGTTCCTAATGTTTCGCCTTCGATTAAGTGTGATAAAGGCGAGCGTACCCGGTTTCATTCGGATGTTCTTTCGTTTAATCAAGTGAGTTGTTTCTTCATTGTTTAACTTCCTTTGACTTTAATTTAAACCTTATACTTTGTATTATTTGATCAAAACTATTGTGGATTATCAATTGATCTAATAGGTTGACTTTTGAAGTCAATGCTATGTTAATACTTATGTATAGGAGTTAGATCTAATACAAACGAGGGGTTCATTGAGACTTTTGTAATTACTCTGCAGAGTAATTCGCTATAGAAAAGTACAAGTAGAGTAATAATAATTACCCTGGTTGTAAAGTGTAGTGTAATTATAATTACTCTACTTATATTTTGTTTGTAGCGTAATAACTACTTTACAACAAAATGAAATAGAGTAATAATATTATTAGTTTATTACACTACTTGTAAAGTGTAATATAGTTATCGTTACTCTATTCGTATTTTTTATTATAGCATAATTACTCTATATATTATTATTAATATTATTATTATTATTATCAGTCTACAATATTGCCACCGTGTCCTTTATTTATTACATCGTATTATTTGAACGATATATGTTCATTTTTATGTGATGAATCCCGCTAATATATATGTATATGAATTTTTGTTCATCAGATGTCAGAGCAATTTAATCAGGAATTATCGTTATCTGGCAAAATACCATCCGGATATTTCAATTCGATGTTTGGATATAAAGGTTGTTGGCAAAGAGACGCGCCCACGACAAAATGTCTAGCATTCGATGGATGTATAATTACATTATACAACATTGAATTAGCAAAAACACAGATTGCATTATCTGAGAAAGTGAAGCAAGAAGTACCGTCTTCATGGGATCCTACCGCCCTTGCTGAGTATGACATTTTAGTATTTTACTCGTTTTCTTTACGGTTTGTAACATAATATGTATTCTAAAACCAAGTAACCTTAAATTCTCAGGTTTATCGACAAATACGGTACTCATATCGTAGTCGGGGTAAAGATGGGGGGTAAAGATGTAATTTACCTAAAGCAGCTACAAAGTTCAAATCTTGAGCCAACAGAAGTGCAGAATTTGTTGAAGCAATTAGCAGATGATCATATTTCTGAAGCTTCTGATTCAGGCTCGGATAAATCATCAAAGGAAAAGGTATGTTGAAGATGAAGTGCGAATTAGAGGCTGTCAAACGGCCCGCTTGGTTATAATAATAATCAGAAAAACTAACATTAACAATCATGGTGTAATGCAGGATAAACGGGCTGTAGCCTGGGATCTCCCTCCAGTACTCGTGAATGCTCTAAGACCCTCTGTTGTTTCTCGGTCTAAGAATGATGTAAGCTCCTCATATGTTTGTGAACAACATTTATATTCTTATAAATATAGCATTTATATTCTTAAAAGTACATATATGTTTTTATCTTTAGGATCTATTTAGTATTCATGTTCGGCGTGGAGGTGTTGATAACGGTCAAAGCCACATAAGTTGGCTTTCAACTGTATCCCAGTCACCAAATGTCATTTCTATGTCGTTTGTTCCAATCGTGGCACTTTTAAGTGGCGTTCGTGGTAGCGGTTTTCTGTGTCACGCCATTAATCTGTACCTTAGATGTGAGTAGTATACTTCTTTTAGTAACTTGCATTCAGTTGATGTAGAAGTTAAAAAATATTTTTTGTATTGCAGATAAACCACCAATTGAGGAGCTTGAACAATTTCTAGAGTTCCAGTTACCTCGACAGTGGGCCCCGGCTTACGGTGATCTTCCGCTTGCTTCGAGACGCAAGAAAACCCCATCCCCGTCACTTCAGTTCACTTTCTTGGGTCCTCGGCTCTATGTCAACACGGTCAAGGTAAATGTTGCTTGTATTTATGTAGAAATATAGAATCTTGACTCGTTTATCTAATTCACCGATTGGTCAACCATAGGTTAGTTCCGAGAATAGGCCCGTGACTGGGGTCCGGTTGTACTTAGAAGGACGAAAGAGTGATCGGTTAGCCATCCATCTGCAACACCTATCTTCGGCTCCTAAAACGCTTGAACTCAGCAATGACTTCACCTACAAACCGAGCGACGAGCCGATTGAAAAAGGCTACTTAGAGCCGGTCAAATGGAGCATATTCTCACACGTGTGCAGCTACCCGGTCGAGTACAACGAGGCTCTTATTGATGACTCGGCTTCCATCGTCACCAAAGCTTGGTTTGAAGTCAAAGGCTTTGGCATGAAAAAGGTTTTGTTTCTTCGGTTAGGATATTCAACCGTCGGATCTGGAAAGATCCGACGGTCAGAATGGGACGGGCCATCCACACATTCTCGGAAGTCGGGCCTAATGTCAACGCTAATGAGCACGCCTTTTAGTATAGGACTTAGTATACCTGAACCGAAGCCCGTTAAGGTGGAACTGAATTCCGCTGTTTATCCTGATGGCCCGCCTATAAGGCTGCCGAAAATGTCGTGTTTTGTTGATACTAAGGAAATGGTGAGGGGCCCGGAAGACCCGCCCGGGTATTGGGTTGTGACCGGAGCAAAGCTTTGTGTGGAGGGCAGTAGAATTAGAGTCAAAGTCAAGTATTCTTTGTTGACAATAATGTCTGAGGATTCAATGTTTATGTGAGAAAAAGATATACAATAGCTGTATTAGATCATTGTTTGTATCATTTGTATCATTAAATGATTATTAACTGTACATTTGTACTCTATAATTAATTATAGATTCAAAACATGACATTCCTAGCAGATCTAAAGGTCTAAATCCTAAGCCTGATGAGAAGACAATAAAAGATATTAATATTATTTATTTATTAATGCAATTATATGCCTACTCAGTCATTGTCATTTGCATACTCATTAATACATTGCATACTCTCATTATGCAAATTGTAACAAAAATATTCACAATTTCCATGCCGCTAAAGCCCGAATTCTGGACCTCCATTGACTCGTCTGCTGTGTGTTACCACTTACCATACACATCCCAAAAAACTGCAAAAGTTTGAATAACAAATATTAATTCTAGTCCGATCATAAGCTCATTGTAAGCTTGGTACACGCTATTACAATAAACAACCGTTTAATCTGCTATGTGATTATTGTTAGGAAACAATTGAAATGACGAATAAGAAGAGTTAGAAACACAAGAACGAAGTTTTCAAATAATTCGTCATCACTAGGCTTGTCAATGAACCAAAGGAACACAAGCGAAGCATATTTGTGTTCGTTCATTTAACTTTAACCAAACAAATGATTGAACACGAACAAGTAAATGGACAAGGTTTCTTTTCATGTTTGTTAGTTAACACCATAAACAAACGGTTCACGAACGAATGCAACTAAACATAGGTGAACAAGCATAAGTAAGCTAAACCCAGTTAAAAGTATTGTGAAGAGCAGCAAGTTGCGCCTAAAAGGTAATTAAAACTAGATAAGCTATAATGGTCCACAAATTTTTAAATGAATATATTAACGAACGGACTTAATTAAAATGAACGTTCAAGAACACTAACGAACAAACGAGACACATATGTTCATGTTTGTTTGTTTAACTAAAAGAACACATATTTTTGTCCTTGTTTGTTCGTTTATTAATTAATAAATGAACATAAACGAACTTCCAGTCAAACAGTTCATGAATTGGTTTAGTGAACACCAATGGTAATATTATTGATGTATAAAAGCAAACTATGTAAGATGTGATCTTCATATAGTTGACCAATAGGATATTAGTAAATCAATGAATAGTTAAAAGTTAAAACATATACCTGAGAGATCGAATAGCGATCTGATGAGCGAGAGCGTGGAACATGAAATTGGCACCGTGAAGGAACATCACGAATCCTGTGCAACCTAGTACAAACAACTCAACCACCGCCATATGTTCTGTTTTGTGGAGTGACAATCAATCAAAGTGTTTTTGTTTGGTTTGGTTTTATAAATGAAAAAGATGATACAATAATATTTTATAAAAAGTGGAAGATAACGTCTTATGATTGATGGCCCATCCCACTATTTTACTAATGTTTTTATTTACTTGTAAGTTTTAGTAATATATATCATGACAGCTATTATTCTTGTCCACTTTATTATTAAATTTGATTCCACCACCTTATTTGTAATTTTATATTCTGATTTTAAGGAAATCATTTGCAACAATTTGTATAATTATCAAAAAGCTAAGCACAAGAAGAACTATAAAACAGACAACGCTAAATACTTTGATTGAATGTTAGGTTTTGTTTATCATTAGTTTCATCTTCTATTCATTGGTTTATGATTTGATGGAGTAGGATTAGCTCATATGTGGTTTGAGATTGAGTTTGTGAAAGTCAAAGTTAAACATGTGAAAGTCGAGTATCTAATGAATTCGAAACGACATTTTTTAAAATTGATTCAAATTAAATTTCAAATTCTGTATTAGCCTATGAAAATGAGTTTTCTGTGACCCTTACTATCATACGGATAGAGACCCGTTAAGTGAATTAAGCTCCAAGAAACGAGTTATTTTTTAATTTTATTTCTCAAACAAATGTTACGATTTATGGGAAAACAAATGCATTAAACAACAACACTTAGTAGAACGACAACAGTAAAGAAATTAATTAAAAGATATAATTTGATAATAGCATGGTTTGCAAGAAAGAAAAAACTCTTATTTTCTTAATCAATAAATCAAGTAGGGGTTTTCTTTAAATAGTATCGTATGTTATGAAAAATGAGTATTTCATGCAAGGTCGAATTTTATAGTAACTTTTATTAACATTGACAATTAGATTATTGAGATAGCTTTTATACATGTATTAAACTATCTTTTGTTAAAAATAGTAATTCCTATCAAATATTCCAAGACTTTTGAGTCGAGTTGATCTTAAATTTTTCTTTAATAAAGCTCACATCACTATTATAAAGATAGCATTCAACATTGGTTTGGTGATATTTTTTTTTTTGTTTTTGGAGTGAATACCAAGGTTTTATCATATATTTGAGTAAATTTTCTCTTGAAATACTTAGTATATAATATCTGTCATAGAAAAATGAAAACCTTAAAATGCTCAACCAAATTTAAGTCGTTTGCAACATATGGACTAATTCATTTACTTGGTCCCATAGTTCACTTGGTTTAGTGGATGACATTATTTCACCGTCCTGATGAAGAACACATCCATTCGACCCACCGTCCACCACCGACGTTTTTGTTGTTATGTCCTTATCGGACGGCCACCGTATTATTACAAAAATTATTAGCAAATATATAAACATTGACCATTTGCTCCGCACAATTGATTATTTGCTAATCAATAGACAAATGATTAATATCCACATATATATTTACTAGAGTAAATTACAATTTTTTGTCTTTTGAATATCGGTCCTTTTTTTTAAATGAATTTCACTCATTATCCGTTATTTAGATTTTGGCATTGGTTTTAGTCATTTACACCAATCGTCATCCAAGTGGATAGTCTGTAAACAGTTCTAAAGTTAATACTAACCCCGACTAAAAAGGTTAAGTTGAATTATTAAAATCAAATAAACCCATTTAGATATAGATGGCTCATTGTTGATCGTGTAATATTTTCTATGTATTTAAGTTCTTTTGGGGCATTAAGCAATTGTAACATTATAACAAGTAACTATTTATCGTATGTCTGCAACTGATCTTCATGTACAAACATGAACGGAATTTGTTACTATGTATGAAGTTAGATAAACCAAAATGGTGTAGAAACTCGATTCACTTTTTATTGAAAATCATAATAAAATATAATAAAAGAGTAAAAAATTACATGAAACATCCTTGTGAGGATTTAGGGGTGAGCATAAATCGGATAAGACTTGCGACTTTGCGAGACCCGCGGGACCCAAATGGCCGAATCAATGAAACATAGGAAGTTAATCGAGTCCCGAGTCGGGGTTTTAGTAATGGTTTTGAAGAAAGACCGCGAAACTGTTTATATTTCAAATCAATTATACATCCTAGTCTTAGCATAAGATCACGATCTTATCTATTCGAGCAGTTAATTTATTGGTTTATAGTTTGATTTGCTTTTATTTTTTTGTATTTAATGTTTTGAACTGCTTTTTATTTACTTTTATGATCTTAATTGATTCAAGCTGGTTTGTTTTATATGAAATGATGTTTTTATTGTTCTTGAAAATAATATTGTATTTGTAAAGTAATAAGCTGTTTTTACCAATAGGGTTGTAGACTTGTAGTCTATTGGCAAAGACGAAAACTTTAAACATCTGAGTTTGAGAGAAGAATGTATTGAATTCAAGGCCCACAAACAACAATGATTATAGAAATTTGCCCGTTCAAATAAATAAATAAATTGTTCTCTTTCATCAAAGTATAATATGCAAATAAATTCATGTAGAGATGTTCAATAATATGGTTCGCTCATGATTCAGCATCAAATTGGGCCTAAATTTATTGGGCCACAAAGTTGAAATTCTAAACATCGTACTCAAACGGGTCCTGGCAATTAGTATATAGACTCGCGGGAACCGTTGCATAGTTTGATCCAACAAGTTTGTACAACGTAGTACACTAATACGGTTCCCTAACACCAACTAAAGTTAATGTTAACCTTTCGAAAATGACCAAAATATCTGTTACAATCAAAACAAGCAATTAAATGAATATAATAGTCACATGGGTCCCACAACTTCACCTATTTCTCATGGGAACAGTCAGCCCACACACAGGCGTTCACTGTCATTTCCTTCTGTTAATAACCTAGCTAGTTCGTTTTTCTGTGAACTCATAACCCATCACATCTACTAGTTCATATAGGAAAATGTGTGCATACTAGCTACCATACCATATACAGCAAACGAATTAGCATCAAACGAATTTACTTGAAGATAAAATGATGCAAACCAATGTATATAACTTTAATACATTGTAATTTATTCAACTTAAATATACACGAACCTAAGAAGAAACCCATTTTTTTTGTGAAGGTGAGTGAACCGAATCCTCGAACCAGTTATCACACACTCACCCTTTAAGTTTTGTCATCCACCACGTTTTAGACAACAAATCACGTAATATAATTACGCGCCTCCATACCGTAGCCACGCTCTATGGAGTTGCTTATGCCCGTAACAATCAAAGTATGCTATGGTACAAACCAGGAAGCTAGTGTCATGTTTATCATGTTAACCTTATTTTAGTGGTAAACAGGATAACAATTTGTCTCTAACCAAGTACGAGTTGTTGAAGAATAATTTGATTTGATGGCACTGTTATTCTCGTGACTTGTGGGTTCATTTATATGCAAAGGGGCCACTAGCCACTTTACCCTTAATTTCTTGTTCATATCGTGTTCATGTGTTAGGCTGAGGGGTGTGGGGCGCTAACCGGGGCGCTAGAGCCCCTCCGCTCCCGCCCCGGGGCGCTAACCCCACACCACCGGGGCGCGAGCAGGGGCGCGAGCGCGGAAATCTAGGCAGGCGTGAGGCTGGTCGTGGGAGAAGAGAGATAAAAGGTGTCTTGGAGTTCGAAAAAGAGCCGTTGAGGGGTGTGGAATTAATTAAAAAATATATATTAGCTGGAGCCCCTCCACACCAGGGCCAGGGGCTCCAACGGGGCTCCAACACCCCCCTTATCCAGTTTCTCTCTCTGCCACACGTCATAATATTATTGGCTGGAGCCCCCACTAGAGCCCCCATTAGAGCCCCCACACCCCTTAGCCTTACAAGTTAGAACTACGTACTATAAGCTGTCAATCTAGGTTATCTTGTCAAATCAATTTTACTTTTAAACGGCTCAATTTAATGTACAACTAACAATTCACCATCAATAGCTTTTTGTCCATTTTACATAATATAATTTTAACCTTAAAGTTTCTTATTCATATAAATATGAAGCTATGAAGCGTTTTCATCAAGACAGACGACAAACAGGTAACAAACTAGGTGCGCCGCAAGTCCTTTTTGAATAGCAAAACCCAATCTTTAAACACTACGTCGATAGATCTTGGAGTCATAACATCACTATGGATGACTCGTTGGACTCGGCTAAGTAGCCCCACAGCTTCAGGTGTGAGAAAACCAAAAAGTACCAAATGTGACCGGTATATACATGTTGGTTGTCAAGACAAGCTACACTATAAATATTTGATTGACGAAGCTACATTATTAAAATAAACATGTATTCAGGAGATTACTACATTTTAATACGAAGTAGGCATTTTTGACTCATTTAACCTATTTATTTGTTTTCTTTCCTATTCAGTTTAATGTATTTTAAACGAATTACATCCTAGTTCATGAACTTTTCTATATGAATTGAGTTTGAATTATCAGATCTGTCTTAGGTTCTCTTGTCCAAATGGTGAGTCATAATTTGTACTTACAAGATGCATTTATAAGTACACATGTAACACCGTAAAAATTTCGAGTTCAAAGTATCAACTTTTCAAAGTCTAGGGACTAAAATTGCCAAAATCCAAACTGGAGGGCTAAAAATGAAAATTCTGGTTTCCTGACACATCGTGCTACACGATGAGTTAGAAGAGACTCCCATCGCGTACCGCAATGGGATGTCTGACAATTTGTGACACGTGTGCCACGTGGCACACGGTGGCACTATGTGCTGCCACGTGTCACCACGTGGCAACACTGCCGCCACGTGGAGCGGCGCCAGTCACGTATCAACACGTGGCAGGTCTTCGCTGTGCGTCAGCAGACCTATATCGCGGTACGCGATAGGTCTGCTGAGGGACCCATCGCGTACCGCGATGGGAACCAATTTGAAGCCTATAAATAGCGGCCAAGGGCAGATCATTTCCGCATCCCACATCTGCTCTCTCACTTCTCTCTAGCCTCTCTCTAAAACCTATAAGCAATTTGCCTCGATAAGCGTGTCACGTTCCATCGTTTGTGTACCAACGTTTCCTTTAGAAGTTGTGCCATCCTCCACCCACATACCAAGAAGGTGTTGTTGAAATGGCAATAAATCTCGGTAAGCGTGTCGACGAGTACTGAAGTTTAGTGTAATCGTTTGACGATCGAGAAGTAAAGCGGCGTCAGAGTGCTGCTCAAGTCCCTAGGATTTCGGTACGCTACTAAGATTAGGCGTAATATCGAATTCAATATTATATTCAAGGCTTTGGCCTTAAGTCGAGGTTATACTCGATATCTCGATAAAAGAGAAAAGAAAACATAACAAAGAAACGAATGAAAATTTGATTGTTAAATATTGTGATACATATATATGTGTTTAAGTATATATGATTATATTCTTTGTTATGAAAATATTATTTAATAAATAAAGAGTATTCTTAAATAATAAAAGAAAAGATTACGATTCTTAAAGAAAAAGAAACGTCGGGTTTTCATATAAACTAAAGGTTTATAATTTACCAAATTCTCGCCTTGGAAAGGCGTTATTCGCTTCGGTAAGAAAGGAAAATTGAGTCCTCGATTCGTTGGACCTTTTGAGGTACTCGAACGAATCGGCAATGTTGCATACCGTTTGCGATTGCCCGAGGAAATGCAAGGAATACATGATGTATTCCATGTTTCGAATATGCGTAAGTGTTTGACTGATGAATCTTTGGCTACGCCATTAAAAGACGTTGAAATAAACGAGAACTTAAAATTTATTGAACGTCCAAATAAATTGAAGATTCGAAAACAAAGAAATTGAAAATAACAACTTTGAAAATTGTGAAAGTTAAATGGGACTCGCGTAGAGGGCCCGAATATATTTGGGAACTCGAATCAGAATTGAGAAAGAAATACCCCCAACTATTCTTGTAAAGGAATTTCGAGGACGAGATTTGTTTCAAGGTGGGGAGGATGTAACACCGTAAAAATTTCGAGTTCAAAGTATCAACTTTCCAAAGTCTAGGGACTAAAATGGCCAAAATCCAAACTGGAGGGTTAAAAATGAAAATTCTGGTTTCCTGACTCATCGCGCTACTCGATGAGTCAGAAGAGACTCCCATCGCGTACCGCGATGGGATGTCTAACAAGTTGTGACACGTGTGCCACGTGGCACACGGTGGCACTATGTGCTGCCACGTGGCAACACTGCCGCCACGTGGAGCGGCGCCTGCCACGTGTCGACACGTGGCAGGTCTACGCTGTGCGTCAGCAGACCTATATCGCGGTACGCGATAGGTCTGCTGAGGGACCCATCGCGTACCGCGATGGGAACCAATTTGAAGCCTATAAATAGAGGCCAAGGGCAGATCATTTCCACATCCCACATCTGCTCTCTCACTTCTCTCTAGCCTCTCTCTAAAACCTATAAGCAATTTGCCTAGATAAGCGTGCCACGTTCCATCGTTTGTGTACCAACATTTCCTTTAGAAGTTGTGCCATCCTCCACCCACATACCAAGAAGGTGTTGTTGAAATGGCAATAAATCTCGGTAAGCGTGTCGACGAGTACTGAAGTTTAGTGTAATCGTTTGACGATCGAGAAGTAAAGCGGCGTCAAAGCACTGCTCATGTCCCTAGGATTTCGGTACGCCACTAAGATTAGGCGTATTATCGAATTCAATATTATATTCAAGGCTTTGGCCTTAAGTCGAGGTTGTACTCGATACCTCGATAAAAAAGAAAAGAAAACATAACAAAGAAACGAATGAAAATTTGATTGTTAAATATTGTGATACATATATATGTGTTTAAGTATATATGATTATATTCTTTGTTATGAAAATATTATTTAATGAATAAAGAGTATTTTTAAATAATAAAAGAAAAGATTACGTTTCTTAGAGAAAAAGAAACGTCGGGTTTTCATATAAACTAAAGGTTTATAATTTACTTTTAAACAAGAGGTTTTCCAGTAAATAAGAATTGAACTAAAGGTTTAATCGAGGATTGAGATATAAGACTAAAGGTCTTAATCCGGATCGTGTATCCAACTAACAAATATTTATACTCATAACTATAGGTTCGAGATAAAGAAAGAGAAAGACCCTTGGACGGTGAGTGAAGGCGATCCTAAAGAGATAAGGTGAATATGCCCCCAAACTTTTAATCTTGTTTTCAAATGAGTCAAACTTGTTATATGAGTTGTTTACAAGGAACTATGTGTTCTTAAAACCGTTATAACTATGGGTATGAACCTAGCCCTCAGGATGTGGTATACATATGTCTGGATCCTTACATAGGTGGTACTATGCGATGTATGGGCATGATCGCACCACCCTTGGTCGTAGGACGCTCTCTGCAGGGAGTACGACCGTTGTGTATATTTACGGGTACTTAACTAAGTCAAACGTTGCGGTATTTGTGAGGTGACCTAGTGTAGAGGCTCTAGTTTATAATGTGTTATTTGACTTTGTTATTCCTAAGCCACGTTGGGCCGAGGCAGGCGTAGTCTCGAGGGGTAATAAAGTAAAAGAAAGTATTTATGCGTCAGCGTGTTCACCAACATTCGTTGTTGACGTATTTTATTACATTTTGCAGGTGAACAAAGTTAGAGCTTGAAATGACGAAGTACTATGATATCCGATGGCTCGGATGAATTTTGTATAAACTTAATATGATGGTTTTGTAACTATAAAACACATAAATGTTTTGTTAACTTAACGGGTATTTTATAATCCCGTCTTATATATATATGTTACATTTTCGATCTTTAAAGTTTTATAAGTCTTCCGCAAATAAACGTAACTCTGATCTATTTACAATTACGATACCAACTATTGAGTCACGCTCCTAGGCCCTAGACGGGGGTGTGACAACACATTGGTTGACCAAAGTTGGAGCAAGGTTCACGGTCCGGTTTTGGGACCAAATCGCTTTTAAGCTAGTGTGGTCCGGTTTTTGGCATCAACCTGACCTGATTTGTACGTGGCATCAACAACAACAATGACATCCTATGAAGTTAAAAGAGTTATGTAGCCATAGTTTATGTCATGAAACTAACGCGTTTTTGTCATTTATATCGTCTTCATTATTCATTATACGGATTTCATATTTATTTTAATCGAATCAGCTAGCTACAAACACGTCACACAACCAAATCTTCAACTACTCTTGTTGTTACACATGACAAGAAGACATAGAAAATTCACACATTTTGATTCTTTATTGTGTTGACTGACTTTTACTTCTGCTCATCTTGACTAAAATGTTCCACAAGTTTGGAACACAAACCCCTCGAGGCGTCTCGGTTTGATGGGTATAAGAGGATTCCTCGTAGCGTTGAGATCTTTCTTGCGGAATGCATACGGGTCTAGGGAAATATAAGGTTCCATTGTCTCGTGGTCTTAGTCCGATTAGTCGGCCTAGTGACACACTATTGTCTTGAAAGAATGATGTCGTTGACTGTTTGGTAAAATGATTATTAGATAATAGTAACAAAAAAATACACTATTGTCTTGAAAGTTGAAAGAATGAGCCTAATTCTAGTGTATTATACGGGTTCTAAAGCTAGTGAAAAGACTGGATTACCTCGGCGTCAAAGTTGGATGATGAAAACGAGGAAAAGCTTGATGAGGGACCATGAAACGTGTTTGGTTCTCTTGTAACCGTGTCAGCCTCTACACTCTCTCTTATACTAAGTCTCGTGTTCATACTACCCAACCCGAATGGCCATCCACTTGGCGCCTCACGACCCTGTCAATAATACTTTTCAAACTTCAAAACTTCAAAACTTCAACAAACAAGAAAATGCATCGATCACAAGGCCACAAGGGCAGTCTGACTTTATCAGTGGTCACATTAGTAATTTCTTCATCTTTTCATGACCAGACTGGGTTGAGATCGAACCCGTAGCCAGAAAACAAGAACCATGAAGTTGGTCCAGGATCGGTCGGCCTGTTCGGCCGGTCCATTCCGGTTTCCGCGCACCCAACATTATGCAAGCCCATCTTTCTTTAAACTTATGAAGCTAAGTACATATTAATAGTGATATTTGAAGAAATTTAACTTCTTATAATATGTTTTATTCATAAGAAAAGGACAAGTTCGTTCATCAAAGTTGTCTCCTAAAAGATTTCTATCCACTAGTTTAACTATAATAACAAATAAATTAATTATTGTACAAATAATAAAATTTCATGTCTAACTGAAGTAGATCTACGATCATAAAAAAATGAACCTAACCAACAAAATGTTAAAACTAACATGAATTAATCACAAAGATGGAGTACTACAATTAATGAACATTAAATTAGTGTGACATACCTGAAAAATCATGAAGAAATGGTTCAGAAGATTAAAGGGTGGAGAAGAAGACAATGATTACAAGAATCACGTAATAATTTGTAGCTATATATTCATCGATGTATTCGAGTATTTATGTGAAATTTGGCGTACACGAGGACGAGGACCCAAATTTTCTTCAATAATAAATAAAAGTACATAAGAGGTGGCTGTTTACGTGGGTCATGGGTCCACGCTTTCATATCATATTGTCCCACATGAAAATATACATATACATACATGTATCATGTATGTATAAAATACATAAGAACACACAGACACACATGTATGTGTATTCATAGATAACAATAAATATAAGTATTATGAATATTTAACGATACCATGCCAATCCATGAGTAATATTATATACTTTTTCCTCGGGATTTTGATAATATTACACTGATCTAGGCTTAGCACTTTCACACGAAGATGTATTAATTTATTCGTATAACGCTTATTTAAAATTTTCATGTTTGAACCGTATATTAACATTGTGTTGCTCGTGAGTTAAATAAGATTGACTCGCTAAAAATAAAAACAAGTCGAAATCAAGCCTTCAGTTGACTCAAAGTAGGGCTTGAAATATCGAGCTTGATTGTTTGAGAATGCATGAGTTTGCTTATATTAACTTAACATGCCAATAATTTCTTTAAATGTTGCCTCCTACACTTAACTATGAGCTTGGATTTCTAATATCTATAGAACATATTGTGTGGTACTTTTATACAACCGGATCATTTTTGTCTTACTTTATATCTCATATATAAATGCCGTACTTTTATTATATTTTTTTTCATATGTAACTTAATAATATAAAAAAATAGCTTATTATGATAAAATAATAAATTATAAAAAAGAATGTAAAAGATGATAAGGGTGTATAAAAATGTGAGGATATTTACTAACAATGATATATAGATGAAAAAAGTGTTTTGAAGAATTAATGTAGTACTAACAATGGTATTACTATCAATGATAATTAATTAGCCATTTAACATGTGACATTTTCTTTAAAGTAAATTTCTTTACACAAATGTTTTTTAATCGGCTCTTGCAAATATTTAAACTCATCTTTACACATTTGTTTTTAAAGGGTAAACATCATATTATTAGACAACATAGATTATGAGTTGCACGCTACAAATGACAATAATAATAAAAAAAAAAGTAACAAATGGCCTCTTAAACAAATTAAATTTTAAAACAAATTAAAAAAATGCTATTAATAAATTTGAGATGATCTATATAACCTGAGATAGTGAGGATCACATTCACACAAGCGTAACTCGATATACACTAAGGCCATGTGTTATATCCATACTTTACCCTTTAAAACAATTCATCACATCAGCATCATATCATCATCATACCACGATTCTTTTCCACTACTCAATCTGTGTTATACCCCAATTCTTACCACTCAACAAATTATATAAAGGGTCTTCGCTTCATGCGCACAATCTTTGGTGCCAAATCAACACCATTCTTTGCCATTCTTAAGATATACACACAACCTAAATGAGTTTATGCCATGTAAAAAGTAGTGCTGCTCTAAAGAACACACCAATACAACATGTTATGACCAAAAATGTGTTTTTCTAATAAAAAATTCGAAAAATTAGAAATTCGCTCAAATCTAGTTCCATATTTAAATTTATATTTTAAATAGATCTAGATTCAACAGCCAAAGTAGACATAAATGGTTAGGTCGTATTTGATTTAGTCACAATTCAAAATTTCGATTTCATTGATGGAGAGTGTAGACCAGATGTTAATCACAAATATTGACAGATGGATAATGAGGTGTAGAATAGTCTTCGTCCAATTTAATAAATTTGTTCAACCCCATAACTAAAAAAGATGATCAAAAGATTACACCATGTTTTTTGTGTTTATGGTATACTAAATTAAACGGCTTGTCCATCTACTTATTAAAAGCATAATACTTTTTTTAGTATATATAATGTACAAGTTCATACTAAAGCGGCAATTCTTAACACGACACAAAAATAATCACATTTTGTGTGGTTATTTCTAATAAGTTAAATATACATGTTCAGATTGGCAAGTTTAACTCATTTGATGAAAAGGGCCGTGCTAACATGCTTAACTCGCCTAGTTATATATATCGATCTAACAAACCACTTACAATTTAGTAAGAGATTTTAAAAAAAGTACTGTCAATTCGTCGGACAGTGTAATTCGTTTATTATTAGCATGTTTATAATTGGATTACAACATATGTACAACCTGTCATACTGTTAGATTCATTTAGGTAAATGATATATACGGATCGTGCCGGGTCACATGAAGTTAATTGTGTTTACGTTAGGGTTAATGTCGTTGGCATGAACAAAAGTTTTGTCAATTAATTAAACTTGTCAACCAGACACGACGACACAGTTGGCTCCTTTTAAGCTCAATATGTTAGCACAACACGTTTATAACTTTATCAAAGCTTGTAAACTTGTAGACAACCAATTTAATTCATTTATAGCATATTTACTATCCATTAACCCAAACTTTCTAAAACATTTAATTCCTTTAGATAAACACGTTACATGAGTCATGTTTGAGTCACACAATTTTTAGTGTGTTAACTTAAAAATGTTTTAACATGAATAAATGCATGGCTAATACTCATGTTTAACAATTTTAACCTTACAACATAAACAATTAATCTATCAATTTGGTACAATCACCAAAGGGCTTGTAGGCTTGTAGCATAGAGATATTACGGTGTTGATTCCAGTATAATGAACAAATGTATACATTTATCAGCTAGATTAGATGGCGTGTAAGTCGCCTTTAGAGAATTTAACTAGATACAATCACCGGCCAACTAGGCACTAGACGCAGTTACTACTTACTAGTCACCAACCGGTATTAACTGAATTTAACTCTTCCATTGCTTAAACTAGTACTGAGATTTTAACTAACAGTACGTTGAGAAGTAAGACTAAGACTTGTATTATGAAAGTGACTTTGGACCCTAAAGATGGGGTCACTCTCCAGTCTTTATCATTATTGCGTAGACCTAACTCCCAACCCTATTAATAAATGACCATTTCTTCTTTCTTTGAAACCATTACTTTTACATGGGCAACTAACAAATGCGAGGGGTGGTTTTGTCTTTTACCATAATAGTACATGACCAACCTAGGCATTGTTTTTGACGGATATGATCAACCATCTCCACCGACACTTCGTTTAAGGATGCCCTAACTCATTTATGCAACACTATTCGTCCTTTTCTACATGTGACATTATTATATTTATTATGGGTGTAAATCATGTTGGGTTGATGGATTGGCGGGTTAGCTAGTTGAATTCATCAACCCTAACCTGACTTATATATTTATTTGTATCGTGTCGTGTCGAACCCATATCATGTTTCGGATTGATTGATTTTGTGTTCATTTACGAATCATGCCTTAGGGGTCATTTGATTTTTATTGGGAGTGGAATTTTGTGCCCAATTGAAAGTTCCAACAAAACTTTGCTAATTTCGGTTCGTCATTGTCAAACGAAATTGGATTCCAAATCAATTTTAGGGAAGACGGTTTAAACGGGTTAATATCTGACAGGTCAACCCATTTTTTAATAGGTCGTGTTCCAATCGACTCATTTTTAAACGGTTAGGTTTTGACCTATATAAGAAAACATGTCATGTCGACTGACCCATAAGGCCATAACCTCTTTCTCCATGTCGAGTTATGGTTTAGCCATGTCGGCCGATCCAAAACTTAACTAGTCAAACAATTAAACAAATTAAAACAGATTAAAACCCTTTTATTAATAATATGTCCACTTTTTAATAATATGTCAAGTATAGAAGTTAGTTATATTTCTTAAATCAAAATCAACGTAAACCAAATGAGACGGCACTCCTTGCATCGACATGCATGTCATTACTTTTAATTAAAAGTATTGTCCCATCAATTGGTAGACTTTCTATTAAACAAGTATAGTGGTGTGAGCGTCAAACTATTTATCTACTTCTTATCTTGTGTATACGTCCACCGATAATTTAGCTATATAAGAATTTATGGATTTGGATTATGACTTTAAATTTGAGTTTTTTATATTAAAGTTTAAGATCATTGATAAAATACTAATAAAAACAAATTATTTTTATTAAGTAAATAACATTAGGCAAAAGTACTAATACATTATTTAGTTTGTAGTTCACTAATAAATAAGAAAATAAAATATATTGTTCTGTACAAAAATAATAAATAAATAAGTAAATAAAATATATTATTCAACATTTTAAAGTTGTAGCCTTAATACTTGAGCCAGTGCAAATAGAGGTGTACAAAAAACCCGAACTCAAAATCAAACTCGAAAAAAACCTGAACCGGTTTTTCTATACCTGAGTTTCTAATACCTGAACCCGTACCCGACCCTAAAGATGCACAAAAAACCTGATTTGTACCCACTAATACCCGAAAACCCGAACCGGGTTTTACAAATACCCGGAACTGGGTCCTTCAAATACCTAATATTACTCGAAAAATACCCAGAAACTAATCATAAAAGGTTCAACTTCTTAAAAAATCCAATATATATCCAAAAAATACCCAAAAAAGCCAAAAAATACCTGAGAATAAGGTTTTTTCAATACCCGAAAATATGGTATTCAAATACCATGTTTTAGAATACTCGGTTTTATACCGAACCCGACCTGGGTATTGCCAATACCCGTTTTTCCAATACCCGGTCATACCCGAACTGGTTCGGGTATTTGAAAATCCCGATTTGTGCACCTCTACCCAACCCTACCCGTAGGGTACAAATAGGGTATGCATTTCGATACTAAAACTCGAACCGGACCTGATTTGTAGCTATTAATACCCGAAAAACCCGAACTGGTTCCATACCCAGAACCGGGTTTTTCCAATACCCGAAACCGGTCATTTCAAAAACCCAATCTGTACCCGAAAAATTCCTTAAAAATGCCCGAAAAATACCCCTAAAAGTGCAATCTCTTAAAAAATCCAATCTATACCTGGAAAAAAAGCCAAAAAAAAAACCTCGTAAATAAGGTATTTTCAATACCCAAAAATAGGGTATTCAAATACCCGGTTTTAGAATACCTGGTTCTATACCCGACCCGAACCCGATGCATAGGATATGGTTTTTATAGACAATACCCGGACCCGACCGCGACCCCGACCTGGGTATTACCAATACCTGATTTTCCAGTACCAGTCATACCCGAAACCGCGTATTTGAAAAACCCGATTTGTGCACCTCTAAGTGCAAATACTGATTTTATATTAATTTGTATGGGCTTTTCTTTTAAGCCTGATAGTTACCCATCTAGTATGTTTGGGCCAGAACTTAAATTAAGTACGTTTTGTTCATTAAGCAAGCTAATGGACTAATGGAGTAAAGCTTATTAAATAGACGGGCCCATTAACATTTACTCTAATAAGGTCAACGTCGATCGATTGGGTTTAGGTAACCAAGGTCGAAGGCAAGGGTATAGTGGAAAGATATAACCACTGTTTTTTTCTAAGAGAGAATTAATATCGTGATCTTAAATAAATATGAAGACCTTAGACCTTGATAAGATAGTGATTATTGAGAAAGAAAGCATGTCATGCAGTATAGTTGGATAGAGAATTATCACAAATTACAAAATAAGTGAATTATACAGTCATGAGAATCTTTTTATAATTTGTTATTTTGATTTTCATTTTTCGTTACTTGGATGGAATCGTTTTCAGCAATCTCATTGCCATAACAATAAACGTCATTAATCATAGAATGATAACGAAAACCGTAATTCTAACATATGCAGAGTTTTTATTCATATGATCTCTAATTTATCCTTCATAAGTTCTACAAGTTGATTTAATTAACTAAACTTTGTTAAGAACCTATTTAAAAGTTTCTAGATTACACAATTAATATATTTATATTTATATAAAGTATAAAGCAAGATCATTTTAAGGTGACTTTTTGACTTTGATGAATCTCCCAAGTCCCAATTAGACTACATTCCACCTATATTCCGGAAGGAAGAAAAAAAACATATACATATTTCATAACACAAAAACAAAAACAAAAAGCAAACTAAAGTTTTTAAAATAAAGGAAACACCTATTGATTTGGTAGTTCAAACTTCAAATGTAAATGTGACTGTGAGTGCTTCATTCTACATGAAAAGGTAGGTAATATTCTATACACTTTTGCCAAGAATCCAAAGCAAAAATGATGTTTTTATTTTTTTTATAAGAGGATTAGAGGAATGTTAATTATCAAAAATTTTGATGCATGACATATAATCCGAAAATCTTAAAAAATATAAAGTAGTTGAAAGATGTATAACATCGAAGTTTCAATACGAATCATCTTAGAATATGTTATTTATTATGATAATTTGGATATATTAAGAACCACCGAGCTGGCACGCTAGGTGGCAATGAGGTGGACGTCATGAGCCTCTCGCATTACAGTTGCTTTCACTAGAGTTAGAACAAAATGTCATTTTTATGAGTGAGAGGTTTTGTTGTAAGAGATGATTTTTTTTTAACTTCTATTTTGATGATGAATTCATATTACAAACATATGGGTCCATTAGAAGGGTACAAACTATAGAAGGGGTCCAGGTCCCTAATGACTTGTCAAGACTCAAGGATCCAACCATCCTCCCTCCATAAGATGCTCTTAAATGCATCTAGGGCTGTAAACGAGCCGAGTTGAGCCGAGCCAGAGTGTGCTCGAGCTCGAGCTCAAACTTACTCGAGCTGGCTCGACCTCGGCTCGTTTTTTTTATCGAGCTGAAAAATCCAGCTCGAACTCGGCTCGTTTAAAGGCTTGAGCTCGTCGAGCCAGTCTCCTTTAATTTTTTTGAATTTTTTTATTTTTTATTTTTTAATTTTTTAATTTCTTATTTTACAAGTTTTGATATATAAAAGATAAAAAAAAATAATTTTAACATACATATTATAAAAATTAATAATTAGAACTTTATATGTTTTATTTTCGTTATTATTTTATAAGGTTTTAGGTATCGAGTGACATAATATATGTATAAGTATGATATTATTATATATAGATATTAAAATTTAGGGTTTAATCTAAACGAGCCAACGAGCCGAGCTAACGAGTCGAGCCAAAACCGAGCCACGAGCTGAGCTGATCCTGGCTCGAGCTCGGCTCGTTCAGAAATCGAGCCGAGTCGAGCCGAGCTCATTTAGAATCGAGCTTTTTCGAGCCGAGCTTTTTTCGAGCTTTTTTCGAGCGAGTTTCGAGCGAGCCGCGAGCCTTTTGAACACCCCTAAATGCATCACCGAAAGAGCCTTCCTTTTCTCTAATTAACTTTTTATCTACTACACCTATTAGTAGTAGGTGAAGTTATCTTTTCCCCCGGCCCGGCAGTAGGAGATTTTTCACCTTTGTTGACATGACTTGGTGTTTGCGTGAAGTAAGAAACAAATCTCTTTTGTTTTCAATTTATGGTTGGCCGACCCGGGGGGGGGGGGGGGGGGGGGGCTGAGCCCGACTTATAAGGGTCACATGAGTGTTTACATTAAATTCGGGTGATTAATTGTGATTGTGGATTTGTACCAAGGGTTTTAGGCCTAAGTGGTATCGAGTGTTGAAAAAATATGTGAGGTCGTATTTTACAATTGGATTACCTAGATGATTGCATGGCTTTTATTTATTGGTAGCTCAAAATAAAATTTAACTCCCTCCTTTCAATGATATATTTAAAATGATCATTATTGAATTGGTCACATGTTGATCATAAGTGGAAATCACTATATGCTATACATAATAAGTATGTTGGCTTTTCTTTTTTTCTTTTTTGGCAATACTAGTGTGTGATATTTAATACGTTTTACAATTATACTTATCTATATTGGCCAATCAAACCATTAAATATACATAAAATCTTATTTATGAATTGCTCATAAAGGTATAACATTTAATCTCATACCACTTTATTTCCAAGCATAATTTGACCATGCATGATTACACAAGACAAAATGATTTGACTTTATCTTCCCTAAATAAGAACATAACGTAATTAATAATCATAACACCTTTAAAAACACCATATAAACTTAGAACTGAGTAAAAAGATGAAAATACCCTCAAGGATTGAACTGATCTTCTTCGTTTTGATACCCCCCACTGAAATTGAACCTATCATATTAGTACTTCTCATTATTCCCAAAATACCCTTGTGTGTCGTACTCATTTTTGGAATTAAATCTCCTTTCATTCACGTTTGCATTGTCATACGAGTACTTATCATTCCCAAAATACCCTTGTGTGTCGTACTCATTTCTGGAATTAAATCCCCTTCCATTCACATTTGAATTATAATTATTAGTTTCCATATTAACATCGTAAAGTACTTCCTATTCTACAAGAACCTCGTATCACTCATTCCCTGCTTCTCGGGGTTGTACATGTTTCCATTGTTACGTGTACCAAACTGCATCTGCGAGTTGTACCTTCCATTCTCCACCTGCTTCTCGGAGTTGTACTTATTGCCAACATCTTCCGTCTCCATAAACCTTGCATCATCAAGCCCTTGCTTCTCAGAGTTGTACGTATTGCCACCATTTTCCGTCTCCATAAACCTTGCGTCGTCAAACCCTTGCTTCTCAGAGTTGTACATATTGCCGCCATTTGTTTCCTGTGCATGAAAATGAAAAAAACATATCTAAATACATAAAAACTGGAAAAAAAAGAAACAAATCCGACAATTTGGTAAATATTATATCCTTGAATAATGTTGTATGATCTTCACGTGAAAACTTCTATTGCTTCATCTGGTAAACATTATGATCATTTTGTGTTTCTCTGCATCAACAAGACTAACCAAACTTGTTTTGATGGGTTAGTAAAATATAAATACATATCTTTCTTACCTGAAATATGTGTTTTAACCCATTCTGATGTTTCCTAGCAGGACACATGCCGATAAATATAAATATAGAAAATAATAATCATATATACCTAGTAGTATGACATAATGCGCATTGCATTTAATTATGGTATTTTCGAACCAATAATGTTTCATATTATGATAGACAATGATATAGAGTCATTTTTAGACATCCTTTAATATGCTAAAATGATTAAATTTGTCCATGGTAAAATGTCTCTGCATTTTCTAGATGCACTTTGATGGATTTATAAGCATATAATTACACATATACTCGAACTATAAGTCGAACAATAATCACACTATGTCAAGGTCTTTCAAAAAAAAATTTCTCTATAAAAGCTCGTAGGTTTCTCTTTGTGATATGTACATCATTGTAAATTGTGATTATAATGACCATTTAAGAGTAATATTTTGATAAAAGTATGGCTAATTATATCCAACTTATCTCCCTCTTTATCAAAATATCTCTTGAGTTGTGTCAAGCTCAATCCAAATAATTTACGTAATAAGCAATCCATGCATTTACCTATCCATCATGGACTTCTTTCAACTTGACAAATGATGCATATGCATTCACTTTTCCAGGATTTTTGTTGCATAATTTGCTCATTAACACACCATTTTGTATCACATATCAAAAATCCATATTGTACGATTTATTTGTTTATTGAGATATTGTACTCATCACGTACATTTTCTTCTATGTGTATGCTTGTTGATGCAAATAATCAATTAATTTTTTAAATATTCAATTACCTTAGGAAACTCTTCAGGAGTTTCATTTATGTTCAACATATTCAATAATCGTAAAGTATTCAAACATGACTCTATACACAACAATCATTATGTTCTCGAGAACTTAATTTACATTTTTGATAATTCAAATTCTTCATAGATTTTCTTGTAAACTCTCAGTATCAACTGAATAACAATATTTAGTGGACGCGTATCAATTCTCTCTTTATATTACCAGACTGTTTAGTTATCGGAAAGTCATTGCTTCCACCACTGGAAAATGTGTCTCCTCATAATTAATCATGGGTCTTTGCAAAAATTCTTGTGCCATCAGTTTTGCCTTATATCACTTGATAAATTTTCATAACTCATATACAATATCCGTTTGTATCTAACACATCTAACACATTTTACAACTTTAGTTGTACGGACTGCTGGTCCAACAAACTTTCCGTTATTTAGAGAATTCAACTCTGCCTTGTTTGCGTCTTTTCACTTTGGCCAATCATTTTTCGTAGTCAGATTTATAATCTTGATCCTCATTATCATCATTTATATAAAAGTATAGCGACGTCGACTTTATTTCGATTCCATATATCTGTGTAGACATGATACAATATAATTTATTGAGAGCTCTTTGTTTTCTGGTACCTAAGGTTCTTCAAGAACCATTATGTCTAATCTCTTTCAAGAGACCTTTTTATTGTACATCGACTTGACCATCTTTATTACTTGCTCCAATTTTCGAGGAAATTTTACCTTTAGAATCGATTGGTCTACCATGTTACACGCGTGTATTAGACTCATTATCAATATGCGTTTGTCCTTCTTAGACAACTTTAATTGGAGCATTAGCAGTTGGTATATGTGTCTTAGATAGACACTCTATTTTGGTCAGTGAATTGTCTGGTAATTGATTCGTTAAGTTGTATACATGAATTATCCTTTGAATTTTCAGTTTATATAACTTAGTTTGAGGATCAATGATAATTCATTCCAACTAAATTCATTTTCCAACTGCCTTATTTCTCCCCCTGATGTTGGGAACATCGATTCACTAAAATGAAGACCAATGAGCCATAATCAAATATCACAATAATGGCTCTAAGTATTACATCATATATATTTAATACCAACATAAATTCCCAACTTACTTTGTGGCCTCATCATTGTGTCTTGCGGTGGATTATTTTCAATATATAACACATATGAAATATTAGATGAGATATATTTGGTTACTGACAAAAAACCAATTGCAATGGGGAGGAAGTATCATAACTTGTTGGCTTGATTTGAATTAGTTTAAAAACATGTAAAATCATATGTACTCAAATACAAACATGAACCTTTGCTCTCGTGATAATTGCATTTGCAACCAATTACAGACGTTGAGTAATCGTCTTTAACAAAACAATTTATGTAAAAACATAACTTGTTATAAAGTTCAACACTTATTCCAATGATCATTATTAACTTGGGAATAAAATTCATTATTATAACCAAATGTAAATATACTAAGTTGGAATAATATGCTTGCTATCTTATTATCTAAGCCATAGATCATGCAAACATCGAGTTGCGATCTTGATAACCATTTAGACGATGCATCGGTTTTGAAAAACACTAAATGGTATCATGTGAGCATATGTGTATCGTTTCTCAATTCCATAATATTTAGGGATTCGCGCCCCCTTCAATTGGTAAATAAATGATTTCCCTTGAGAGCAATATTACATGTATATTTATTATGAATAATCTTTTGGTTCCTCAATAAATTTCACATCATTGACTCGGTGTGGTCTAACCTGTCACGCCATAAGATGATCAAGATCCATAAACTTCAGGTTTATGATCGTATATGTATCATGCTTCTTTAGTACAAGATTGTAAATATGAGTGAACGTTGTATTATCGTTTCAAACGATCATGTGATTTCACTTTTGTATTTCCAGATTTTGTTCTCATATATGATCAATCTCTTTGCCACATGTGGTGGTCGATCTCATTATTAGCATGAAAAACATTATAATTTCGATAGCCGATCTCATTATTAATATAATCATTGTTACAATTTTTTTATTATGTTCATGATCACAACAATCAGTGCGTATTCACATTCACTTCGGGAAATGATATCAAACCAAACACTTTTCATGGTTTATTCATAATTTTCTCGGACATAGATACAAAATCACTTCAAACCCTTCATACGGTTTAATGATATGCTACTTCAGAGCATATTTTAGGTTTAACAAATGAAAAATGGTCTTATCCGATTTTTCCTCATAATTAATCTTCTCTTCATATAACAAGTAATGAGAAGTAATTACATGAATGAGTCATATAAAGATTTATCATGCTATATTTTATAATATTCAATAAGATTTAGGAAAAGTGACACTTAAAAGTCTCATATTTGAACATACTCTTTCATGATAGTAATAATAAAACACAACTTTGATTTAGTTGTTCTATCAAATAGTATCCATATCTATATGTATATATAAAAAAAACATGCACACTACAAGGTGTACATAAAGACATAACGTTATAACATGCATGTCGCAATATAAAGAGGGTTATAATAAACCTTTACGAAATAACATTTTTATCACTTATAAACAACAATATATAACATAAAGTATCATCGGTCACAGCTAGTCAACTATAATATTTGACATTTTAACTTGAAATATACACAAATATCTAAACCAGAATTAAAGTTGCTACAGCTTTCACTCAAGGATGTTTTATTTTAATTGCTACAGAAAATTATCATAAACAACATACTTATACACCTTTAAAGTATGTGTATAACGACATAAATATTCATATAGATATTGTGTTCAAATCGACTCTAGAATTTTACGCTATAATATTGATTAATACTCAAATTGTATTCTGGATTTGATTTCTCTTTTAATAAATATATTGCTAAGAATTAATTGATAAAAGAAAATATAAAATCAAACCCTAAAAATCTTATTCTATAAAATTTATCCCAGTATTATTTATCAGTAAATCAATATACCAACATGCATATAGAGTCAATAAATACATAATTATTGCTATAATTAACAAATTATTATTATTATTATTATTTGTAAAACTCGTCGAAAATAGTTTCTTTAAATGTTTTTTACAAATAATAAAACTACCGTCATTCGTTTACCGAAATAATAAAATAAAAATGTGTATTATATTAATAAACATAATCCAATATCACAACTTGATATTATTAAATCCCTACTCGTTGCGGTTAAAAATTTGATAGCCAAATAAGCCGGTTCCTTTTCCTTTGTTTGATCAAACCATAAGCATAAATAAAAAATCTAATTTATTTTCTAAAATAAACTAATAAATAAATCAAGAAAAGATCACAGTAGCTTTGTAGATCAAAATAGATTGTCAAAAACTTCAATCCACTTACGACGGGATAAAATCATAAGTTTTACTACAACAAATTTGATTTGTAGAATAAGAAATTTAAATAGATATATAAACCTAAAACCATGTGAATTACTTTTTAAAGATTTAGGTATAATAAAATAGGTGTCCGTCACAATTAAAATTATATGAATCACTTTGAGGTATGCAGGAGTGGAATAAAAATATCTTTAACACAATCCAAAATTGTATTACTTACAATATGGATCATGCATATAGATTAAAGGACAACAATATGTAAACTAAACAATGCGACTTACCTTATGATGTGTGATTCAATTCCAAAAGCAATTCGTGCTGATAACGTGTTGTGAAACAAGCCTAATAGTCAAACAATAGGAGATGAACATGTAGGGAGAAATATGAAGATTTCATTAATATGTGTGTCTTACAAAGAGGTACAATGAGATGTATATATAGGATAGGAAAACTTGAAGAGAAAGCAAATCTATATTAGGTATTGATAACCATAACATTAATATATTTATAACAGTTTTGTGGTTTAGTAAAAACGGAATTTATAGTCAATTATGGTTTTGCATTTAATAAAAGACCAAACAAAACAAATAGATTTTTATTTTCATTTTTAAATAATTATAAAAATTTAATAACGATAACTAAAATATTCTAGCCTCTCAAGTTCGAATCTTGATGGCTACACGAGTTTTCTATTAGAGTGTCCCTTCCCAGAGAGCTTGCTCTTATGGGCGGACAACTCCTGTCAACTGTCAGGGGGCTCGAAATTTTCTCGTGGAACGCCTAGCCAAACCCGGTTAGGACAGCATAGTCTTGGCCCGAGTGAGGCGGTTGGGGCTCTCTCCGAGAGCTGTGGCTGATTATTCAACCACTATGAAAGTCACCGTTCAAATATATATATATATATATATATATATATATATATATATATGATAATTACAAAAAGTAATTAATATGCGCCAAATTTTTTTCAACCCTAAATTTTAAAGCTTAAATGGCAAAACCGAAAATTGAAAACTGAACAGTTTCAAAAAGCAAACATTTTTGCTTTTGGCTCAGTTTTAGCCCAAAGCCGTCTCAAACTGAACCGTGCACACCCCTACTTACCCGAGAGAGTTGTATTGGTATGTTTGTGGTTCCTTAAATTCATTAGGGATGTCTTGAGTGCTGCTATGAATGGGGGTGGTGTATGCAACCGGGTTGTAGTTTTCCGGTAAGTAAGACGGGAGCTTGTTGTTGTTGTTGGTGGTGGTGGTGGTGGAGGGTGGAAGTTGGCCAGATTGGTGGCCGTAGAGACCGTAAGAACCGGAATATTCGGTTTGTGGGATGAACTCTGGTTGTTGTTGATCATTGGTGTTTAAGGGCTGTGATTCTTTAGGGATGTTGTTTGAGAATTTGTTAAAGAATTGGCTTTCTCTTGCATGGATGGTCAATGAAAGAGTGAGAGTGAAGAAGATGAAGAAGACATTAATGGTAGCCATGGGAGAGAGAGATTGAGTTTTTGGCTTGGTTCTTGTATTTTATGTTACTTCGGTTATTAATTTATATAGCAAGGCTTTAGGGATTCACCCATAACATAAAACGCAAATCTTTAATTTATTTCACTTTTAAAGTTTGATGGTGGTGATTTTATTATTATTTATAGGATATAGAATATTTGGCAAATCTGTATTTACTTATAGATTAAATGAGAATTCATAATTTACATTTGTACAATTAAGTTAAAGATTGTGAAATACACACTTTTCAAAAGATTATTGTGACTTTGTCAATACGGTATTGGTACAAGTTCGGAGTGCTTTTGAAGTTTGGTAGTGAAACTATAGGTCGACTGTGGCTTGGAACTTTGTTAGCTACCGAGTCTAGTACCGAAGTACGTATTTTGGTGTCAAAGTTAATGGCTAACTGCAATAATCGGTCGCTTCTGGAACAATAGCCATTTTCATCACCGTCTTGGCTAATGCCGGGCCCATGAATTTTTCTCACAGAGGTCGAAACATTTTTGGGTCGGTATTCAGTTGACTATCGTATATGAAATTTTTTTCCGATTGCGATAGGCCGTTCAAGTCAGCCAGTCATGTCATATAGAAAAATGATAATCAAACAAAATTGCATATAACAAAAAAAATACATGAAATCAATAGAAGTACATAATTAAAATACCATATATCTAAAGTTGTTTCATACGTGTTTCATTTTTTGAAATCTATCAAAAACATCATTTAGTCTGACATTCAGAGGCAAGTCTTTCTCAATAAAATAAATACACTTATCTTTTAAATTCTCATCTCTCGTCTGATTACGCAAATCGGGTTTCATGTACTTCATTGCCGAAAAGCATTTTCAATGCTTGTGGTTACGAGAGCTAACTTCAATAAAGGATACATCAACGCAATAGAAGTTAGTGAGCAAAATAATGTATATATAAATTCGAATAATTTTCTTTTAAGATTAAAGCTCTTAATTGTTGGATTCACCCAACATATTACTTGCGTCACTATAACCTTTTTTAATAGGTTAAATGTAGATTGATTGATAGGTTTGCGCTTGGGATTAAAAATTGGACATTTGGACTTAAATTTGTTTATATTAAACTCAAACTTAGTGTACTAAATTATTTATATATAATTATATAATTAAAATTTTAAATATGTAAATCTATTATTATTATGGCCGGTTTTGAAATTTCATGGGGGTCGTTTTTTAAATTTCATAAAATGTTATTTATGTATAAAATGTTATTTTTATGAGTGAGAGGTTTTATTGTAAGAGATGGTTTTTTAACTTTTATTTTGACGATGAATTCATATTACAAACTTATGGGTCCATTAGAAGGGTACAAACCATAGACGGGGTCCATGTCCCTAATAACTTGTCAAGACTAAAAGGTTCAAGCTTTCTCCATAAGATGCTCTTAAATGCATCACCGAAAGAGCCTTCATTTTCGATAATTAAATTTTGTCTACTACATCTTTTAGTAGTAGGTGAGCTTATATTTTTTCCCGGCCCGACAGTAGGAGGTTTTTCACATTTATTGACATAACTAAGTGTTGCGTGAAGGAAGAGATAAATCTCATCGGTTTTCATTTTATAGTTGGCCGACGTGAAGGGCGGAGGGGGTATGTGAGGTTGATTTGTAAGTGTCACATGTGTGTTTAAATTACATTAATTTTGGGTGATTAATTTAAACCTATATTTATGATTGTGGATTTGCACCAAGGGCTTTAGGCCTAAGTGGTGTCGAGTGTTGGAAAAATATGTTCTAAAGGAATAGATGAGAGAGAACGTGAGAAGCATTTAAGAAAAAATGTGAATTTGGGGTCACAACTGTGTTGTGTGAGTCACAATTGTGTTGTTTGAGTGGCCGCAAAGTATCAAGTTTTAATCCGATCATAATTAAGTTCTCATAACGGACCTTCGGAGGCAGAATTTCTCAGAACATGAGTTGATGGCTGGAATTACCTAGAGTTGTTTGCCATCATAAACGTATGGAGTCATTTTTATCATTAGATTACCTAAGAAAACAGGGTTTTATTCGTACAATTCCCTCCTTTCAATGATATTTAAAATGGTCATTAATGAATTGGTCACATGTTGATCATAATGAAAATGTTTAGTGGAAATCACCATACGTGGTACATAATAATTTTGTTTGTCTTTTCTATTTTTTTTCTCAATAGTTGGGTGATATTTAATACCTCTTATACTTATACTTTCTATTTTGGCACATCTAGCCATTAAATACACATAAATCTTATTTATGAATTGTTCATAAAAGTATAACATTCAAAACCCATCCATACCACTTTCTTTCCAAGCATAAATTGATCATGCATGATTACACAAGACAAAACGATTTGACTTTGTCTTCCCTAATAAGAACATAACATAATTAAGAATCATAAGTTCATAACAATTTTAAAACACCATATAAACTTAGAAACGAATGGAGAAGACGAAAATACCCTCAAGGATTGAACTGATCTTCTCCTCTTTGATACATTCCATTGGAATTGAACCTATCATACGAGTACTTCTCATCATTCCCAAAATACCCTTGTGTGTCGTACTCATTTTTGGAATTAAATCCCCTTCCATTCATGTTTGCATTATAATTATTATTTTCCATATTAACATCGTAAAAGTACTTCCCATTCTCCAAGAACCTCGTATCACTCATTCCTTGCTTCTCGGGGTTGTACATGTTCACATTGTTACGTGTACCAAACTGCATCTGCGAGTTGTACCTTTCATTCTCCACCTGCTTCTCGGAGTTGTACTTATTGCCAACATCTTCCGTCTCCATAAACTTTGCATCATCAAACCCTTGCTTCTCAGAGTTGTACACATTATCCTCTTTTGTTTCCTATGAGTAAAGTGCGCATACAAATGAAAAACTTATCTAAATCAAGATAACAAAAAAACCCAAAGAGAAAAAATTAAACCGAAACAAACACTGACGATTTGCCTTTTGTTTTTTGTAAAAAAAGAACTAGCAATCGGTTTTGATTTTGCATTTAATAAAAACCATAAAAACCTGACCGAAAATAAAGATTATTTATTTATTAGTTTCCGTAATTATTGAAATTTAATAAATATGAAACTCAAAAAATTTCGTCCAAATATATAATAATCAATTAATTATTAAATGAAAAATATATAGAATGAAATTCACTATTTTGGACATATTTTTTGTTTTGCCCTCAAATGGCAAAACCGAACCGCACCCGAACCAAAACCGAATGGTTTGAAATATTCATAAACCAAATTTTTGGTTCTGGTTAGCCAAAAACCGAATCAAACCGAACCATGCAAAACCTTACCTCGGAGTTGTACAATTTGCTTTGACCATAGTATTGGTATGTTTGTGGTTCCTTAAATTCATTAGGGATGTCTTGAGTGCTGTTATGAATGGGGGTGGTGTATGCAACCGGGTTGTAGTTTTCCGGTCAGTAAGACGGGAGCTTTTTGTTGTTGTTGGTGGTGGTGGTGGTGGTGGTGGTGGAGGGTGGAAGTTGGCCGTAGAGGCCGTAAGAACCGGAATCTTGGGTTTGTGGTATAAACTCTGGCTGTTGTTCTTGTTGTTGTTCATTGGTGTTTAAGGGTTGTGATTCTTTAGGGATATTGTTTGAGAATTTGTCAAAGAATTGGCTTTCTCTTGCATGGATGGTGGATGAAAGAGTGAGAGTGAAGAGGATGAAGAAGACATTAATGGTTGCCATGGGAAGAGAGATTGAGTTTTTGTATTTTATGTTTCTTTGGTTTCTTGATTTATATAGCAAGGACTAGCACCCATAATATGGTAAATAAATCTTTAATTTATTTCATTTCTAAAGTTTTGTGTTGGTGATTTTATTCCTTTATTGTTATCAGAATATTTGGAAAATATGCATTTACTTATAGATCAAAGGAGATTTCATAATTTACATTGGTACAAATTAAAGATTGTGAATGACACCTTGTCTATTTATGTTATTTGTTTTAATGTTTTTGACTCCTTGTGTTCTTTTGTTTTATATATCTGTTGTTTAACATAGAAATGCACATGTTACATGCTCAATAAAAATAATTATAAATGGTTATTTATGTGTCTAGGATACGTATGTTTATGTTACATACTTAACAATTAGAAATTTTACAAAAATATTATTTAAAACTATTTAGATTTTCTTATTTATGTAGTAATTTATAATTTTATATATGTATATGCATGTTCTATACATTTAATGTTTTTCTAACATAGTAACATGTTAGGTGTAAATTGGATTGGGGATATTGGGAAAGAAGAAGGATGATGATGACAGTGGTCCCTAATGCAAAATAAAACATTGACAAAAGAGCCCTTTTCTTGTGGGCCGATTTTCATTTTGTGTTTATGTTTGGAGTAAATTATCAAAACAAGGAATTGAATTATGTAATTGTGTTTTTGTACAACATAGTTGAGAGAATTTTGTCGGCCATGACAATGTGACATGAAGATATAAACTTGAAGTATTAACACTACACTCCGAAAGAGTTGTCACGTGAACGATTCTGTTGGTTCAGTTGTCATCTTTTAGTTTTCTCGTGTTGAAAGAAGTTGTAATCGACTCTTTCTAGCCGAATTCGATAAATATTTGATGTGTTAGCAGTTAGCACACTTTGATAAATTTATATCCTAAGTGCATGTTTGGTTATATAATAAGGAGGGCATTTTGGGAATTTTTGAATATAGAAAATGGATTGGAATAATGGGAAGGGCAGTATAAATGTATAATCATGCGTGGATCGTGGGGCATAAATGTGATAGCAGCATTGACGAAAGATGACAGTAAGTCATGTTTAGAGCATGCCCTCATCTACTCTCTTAACTCAAAAGTCCTTTTATACTTCTTCTATTGATGATAGCTCTATCCATCTCATCCTATCATCACTTTTTTTTAAATATAAATTATCTACTGGTTTTTGTATAAAGCATTGTTATTGTAATGCATTTTTATAGCGGTATACATAATAAAAAAAATGTTAAAATAGAAAGGGAGACAAAAGTCATCTCGGATTCTGTTTCTTCTCAAAACCCAAAACAATTTAAAATTGAAACCGGGAGATACCAGCTTGTACATCCTGGATTCCGTGATAAAAAAAATGCCTGGAACAAACCAAGGGACAGTATTCCCGACCAGCCCCGTTATTTTTTCCCACCCATTCGCGGGCTCCCCACGGACTCCACTACGTATTGTATGCTCTAATTGCAAAAGATTAAAAGATAACCTAATTTGGTATCAAATATTTTACACCCCATTTTGTCTGTGTTGGAAATTAAATTACATTTTATATCAAATATCTTGTTAATATACACACGTATTTATTTCCTTAGAAGAAGAGTTAATGTAGACAAAATCAACATTTTCTATTTTGTTAGTTTGATCCTTAAAAGATTTTTGTCAACAATTTTTATCTTTTACTATATTTAGACCAATACAATGATAAAAGCTTGTTTTTTTTATCAACCATCGCCAATAAAATATAGAGTTTGATCTTGGATAAAGTTAACGAAATTGTTGAATATTGAATAAATATTTAAACAAACATTTATAAACGTTTTCGGATAAAAATTAATAATATCGAATATATTAAATTTGTTAGGTATCAAGTAAAAGTAACTAATAAGGAAAAAAGAAATTGGTAACGTTAGGTCCAACAGTCACACTTTATTTTACCCTCAATGCAATATTTTCAGAAGAGCTAAGTTTTTAAACGTTATTACTTTTTTTTAAGTATTATTCTAAATTACTCAACTTCCTATGCCTTTTTTACTTAACTGACCTAAATGAATAAACATAAATTTTGATTATTATTTAGTGATTATTTTTTTTAATTTTTGAAGGTGATGGTGAAAAAAAAATTCTTAAATAATAAGCAAGTTTCATGAATGTTCATGTTAACGTACTGAGAACCAAAAAAAAAAAAAAATACTTACTAAATAGTAACTAAGAATCTAAGATTCATATACGTGATGCGTTCCACTAATTAGGTCACTTATAAAAAGAATAATTTATTAAAAAAAGATTAAACACATTGGAACACCTAATGAAATTTGACTTATAAAAAATTTTGAGTGATTTTTGTAGGTTATTTAGAAAACTTGGTTAGTGAGATTTTCATTTTTTAAAATCACTTTGTGTATGTTTTCATTTGTGTTTAATTTTATTTTGTATGAATGGTTTTTAGGTCTTAGACTGGAATGGTGTCGAGCTGAGGGTTTTAATTAAGATTATATGGTGTGAATTGATAAACACTTGCACATGCGTGGTTGAATTGTTTGTATGTGATTGTTATCGTGGTTGAACTGCTGAAGAGGCGATCATAAGTTGTCGGAGTTGTTCGCAAGGGTGAAAACTATGTTACAAACATTGAAATAATCCAATATAATTTTTTGGAAGAACTTAAGGATCATGCCATGTGGAGTGCATTGGATACTATTAAATGAGACATGAGTCCATGACTCGTACTAAACCAAACACAAGTACCGTTAGAATGTTTGATACACAAACATTGCCATGGTCCTATGACAATTAGCAAGTCACCTGTCTTCTTAAGAAGTAGAAAAGAAAACATAAATACATAATTTATACTTTTTGAATTTTATTGGTTTTTATAAGAGGTATTATATATAAAGAATTCGCTAACCCAAGCTACCTAAATTTTATATAAAACTATCGTCATCTTTTAATCAGTTAAAAATGAGGTGGTTAGAGAGGTTTTTCCAAACGATTTCCTTTCAGGGATGCTCAGGGATTCAAGTCTCGAGGATAAATTTGTCAAGAGTAATTTTTAAACGTGATCGCTATCCTACCCAACAAAAGAATTTAATTTATTCGGTTCGGTATTGTAACCGCCAAAATTTAGAACACTAGTGTGGTCAATTATCTCTTAAATGATACCACATGATTACATAAAATAAGAGGATAACCTTTGTTGACAAATAATATTAGTTGTCACTTGCTTGTTCGTATATAATAATAACTAGCTTTTGAACCCGTGTATTACACGGGATTTGAAATAATAAAAATAAATTATATCTGTTATTTCAATTGTGATTCTTAAAATACAATTAATTTGATGTAGATTTAATAGAAAAAATAAACGGATGGTTTACAAAAAGTTCTAAAATAGCATGGTTTTAATGGAAGAAATTAAAGTTGCGTAATTGATCAAACCTCATGTATCAAAATGAAACACAATTCAATAATGAATAAAATCCACACTATGTTATAACCCACTTGACAAAATGATTTTGACCCATGACCCATGAATAGCTAGAATAAATGAGATGAGAGATTAAGAATTATAAGAAATATAGGCTTGACACCTAAGTTTCAACATTTTCTTTTATTAGTATTGTAAGATAATAATAATAATAATAATATAGTAATAATAATAATATGCAAAAATATAAATGTATATTTGTTTACATAGTAAAAACAACCATAAATAAATTTGTTGAGCAATAAAATAGGTTTGAAATGATGGACAAAGACATTATTGGCAATACCCAACCCCTACCACCTCAAAAGCCTACATACCCCTACCCTTACCAAACAAGACTTATGTTTCATTTGTGTCATGTAAGAGCATTCTCAACTTATTCTTTAAAATTGTCAAACTCATATAATTTAAGGTAAATTTTAAGAAAACCATCAAAATCACCTCTTCAATTCATTCCATATTATATGGATGAGTTATATGGCAACTAAAGTAAATCCTTAAATATAGAGACTCGTTTTTGATCCATACCATATAATATATTACATATCTCCCAATCACCATTTACTGTATAATAAGACAAAAGAGAAAAAAATAATAAAGAATTAATTTATGGACATGAATAAGGAATAGAATGTGAAAGAATTTTGAAAAAAGATATATAAATTTATGAAATGGTGGTTTTTAGCTAAATTATAGGGAAAATATATGGAATGAGATGTGAATGCTCTAAGTATTAACTTCTCTAGCCAAAAATCCGGTTGATGGTCCATTAACACTGCGATAGAGAGAAAACTTTTTTAAAACACTTAGGGGGTGTTTGGTACAGAGAATAGAAAATGAGAGAAAATAGAAATGGAAATGGAATTGTAGAGAAAGAGAATTGGTATGGAGAATGAGAATCATTTCTCTTGTTTGGTACACGAGAAAATAAACAGAGAACTCTACCATACCCAACCCCACCTCCACCCAACCTGACACCACTCACCACCGCAGCCCCACCACCACAGCCCCACCACCACCAGCACCACCACCACAGCCCCACACCACCAGCACCACCACCACAGCCCTTTCTTCAACCACAGCCCACCACCACCGGCTGCCGCCACCAAATCCCCTTCTTCAACCACAGTACACAAGAAATTAAAAAGATTCAAATTTTTGGAACATAAGATATAGAAAAAGGAAGCTCAGATCTGTCATCACTGCCTCTTTGGAGATTTTGTGGTGGTGGTTGTGGTGGCGATGATGATGATGATAATCAGAAGCCACCTGCGACCACCGCCGATTTCCACCACCACTGTCACCCACCTGCGACCACAATCACCCGACCATCTGAAAACCCTAACCTACCACGAACCACCACTTGAAACCCTAATCTCCGTTCACCCGTACCACCTGCAACCTACAACCGGTTACCATCTCTGTGTTCACCACTGCGAACGGCGGAGACGGGGTGGTGGTTGCAGACTTGGAGACGAGGTGGCGGTTGCAGACTTGGAGACGAGGTGGCGGCCGGAGACGGGGTGGTGGCCGGAGACGAGGTGGTGACATGCTATGAGGAGGCTGCTGAGAAATGGATTTCTCTTTGTTTTAAAGAGAAATGGAATTCTCTAGTTTTAGAGAAATAGAAATGAAAAGTGGAAAACAAACAAAAGAAATATTTCTAATTCCATTTCTCCCCAATCAAATCCCTCTACCAAACACCCCCTTAGGTCTTGTGTTCGAGTGATGAAGTTAATGGTTATATGAATTTTAATTCATTTTATTTTCATAGTTAAACGTGTCTTAAAATAATATGTTTCAATTCTATTAGAATATGTTATAGTTTTTATTTTAATATTTTATTCTTATGTGTTCCACGAAGAATAAAATTAAGCAACTTTTGTGTAAGATGGTCCTTTCGATTTGTACAATGGCATGGGCTTTTTAAACGTATATATATGCTTTATATATTTTCCATCATCTCTAGAAGTAATGTTATTATAAACATCCAAACTTTTATATCACTTGACACAAAAAGAAAACCAAAATACCTTTTGATAGTTGTTTGGATTTTTTCAAATTTTTTCTAAAATTCTCTTGAAATATACAAATTAAATTACTCTTTCTTATCCTACAATCCATAATATCACTAACACAAACTTTACACCAACCTCTTTTAATGTAACTTATGGGTTGATAATGCTCACTTAAAATCAAGCCCATGTGCTTGTTAATTTGAACAGCAAACCATATTATTAATTATTTTTTGAAAGAAAACTCACACTACTCCTAAATTATAAAGAGACTTGAACCGAACATTTTCAACTTAAGAGAAGAAAGGTATGGAAAAGAAAATTTTTTCTTCTTATCTTTTATTTTGGTATTTTCTCTTTATTTTCAACTTATTTTCCTTCCTAATCTTTCCAATTTGGAAATATACAAATTCTTTTATTTTACTCATCATTTTCTCTTCCTTCCCCTCCTTTTTTTTCTTTAAATGAAACTCGGGAACACCTCTTTTAAATTTTCTTTTCTTTTCTTTTCTTAAATGAAACTCGGGAACACAACATATTTTTTCCATCTCTCCTTTTCTTTCCCTTTCCTCAGTTAAATGAAACTCGAGAACACAGATAATATAGCTAAAGACCATTAAGAAACATAGTAAATTATATAGTTGTTTTAGGAAGCAAAATATTAACACATAAATATATCTTTGTCCTAACCTAAGGGTGGAAGGTCATGAGCGGGAAGCTCAAGCCCAACCGGAACTCCACCCCCACGGTACCACCCATAACACTACTACTCGATCGGTGACTATTTTCCGATACAATAATTAGTTACTATATATAGAGGTTTAAGTTGGTATACATGATAATTTTTTAAGGGAAATGTCCCACTTTTAAAAAGAGATTTCAAATATGTCCCTTCAAAATTCAAATTACATCTTTGTCCCTTTATTACCTCGTCTTCGGCACTACGTTAGGAATTGAGACGATATGTTTCTTAACTCGCCGACTCCCCTCCGTATTATCCCATAACTCGTCGCCTCCCCGCCATGTTAGCTCAAAATCCATCGCCCCTGCTCCATGTTAGCTCAAAATTCATCACATCCACTCTATGTTAGCTAAAAAATTAAATCTAATATATCTTGTTATTTAAAAAATATATCTAATAAAGGTACACATAAAATAATTTGATGGTATGCATGACTTTTCTAAATCATATTATTATCCAAAATTCGATATACAAGAACTTAAAAACCAATAACATTTAAAATATTCAAATATTTTTTAATTAAGTTTTGGATCCATGTTTTTAGTAAAGAAGGTAGATATTTTTTTAGCTAACATAGGGTGGAGGCGACGAGTTTTGAGCTAACATGGAGCGGAGACGATGAGTTTTGAGCTAACATGACGCCATGGCAGGGAGGCGACGAGTTATGAGCTAATATGGAGAGGAGGCGACGAGTTAAGAAACATATCGTCTCAATTTCCTAACATAGAGACGAAGACGAGTTAATAAAGGGACAAAAAAAGAATTCGAATTTTAGAGGGACATATTTGGAATATCTCTTTAAAAATGAGACATTTTAGGAATTTCCCCATTTTTTATCCGTCCACCTCACTCTGTTTCTTCCTCTCATTATCTACTATTATAATAAACAAAATGATGTTTGTGCCACATGGCACCTAATTGACTTATTTTTGTGCCAAGTGGCACCCTTATCTTGTAACATTTAATTCATAATTTTTTAATTAAAACAAATTAATTAAAACATTCATTAACAAGCCCTATTTATTTTAGACAATTCTTAATATGAATGAAAGACTTGAATTAATTATACTTATTTATATTTAATTTTGGTGTTATGGGCTAGATATATACAATTATCTAACTAATATAATAATTTTTTTAAAATAATTGTTGTTTTATTTGTTAATTTATCAATTACCAACTTCCAATTAATATGTACTCAGATTAGAGTATGTTGATATAAGTTTTCCAATTTTGAAGTCTGGGAAAATTTGAGAGAAAAAAGTTCATGGCTTCATTGAATCCAAGTTTTTTTGCCAATAAAGTTATTGACAAAAAGAAGGTTTTTGATTTCTATTGAGTGACTCATGTTCATATAATTAACTATAGCAGCGGGGTGTGCTTATGTTTTCTTTTCTTGAATTACTAAGTTATGATTATATTTGTAAACTACACGATTTAGAAAAGTATTTTGAAATTTGATGTTAATGAATCAAACTAATAAGTTAGTTGTTGCAGTGTGAACCAAGTTTTTATTTATATGGTGTTATTTTTGCATAAGCGTGATTATTGGTTGGGCTTTCAAGTCAGTTTTTAAAGACATCCTACTTTCTTTTGAGGGGTAAATGAGTAATTTTATTTTCCACGCATAATATTGTACTTATGTATATGTAAAGACATAATTAGTAATTTGTTATGATTTGTTTGATGTATATTTGCAGAGAAAAGTTGAATTCTAATGTCTCTGTTGTATTAATGGAGCATTGACTCATTTCAGTATTGTCTTGGATTAATTCAACTATGACTTATACAACTAAGTTGACCATCTCTAACCATCTTGATACTTTTTTTTTCGCATCATCTGTTTCATAGTTCATGGGTCAATAAGTTGAGTATGTTTGATTGAACAACTAATGTATTTATATAGATAATTAATTAGTTAATTTATTATACATGTGAATTGTGCTAAAAAGTAGAATCTATATGAAGTCTTATAGTAAATTAGTAAATTGTCATTAGGCTTATTTAAACAAATGAAATACCACTCAAAGTACAAATATAACTTTATTATAAAAGACTAAATTGTTTGTATTGATGGGCACTAATGCGTCTTTTATTGATATTTAATTAATTTACAGAAGATGGTAACATGATGAGTTGGCCATAAACGAGTACAAATAAGTGGGGAGTCAAAATATTAATTTAAGTACTGAGTCAAAAAAAATCCGGTCGGGTTTATCGATCTCTTTACTTTTCTTTTTTCTTTATTAATATTAATACTTTTTATTTATCGCTAAAACTTATTTTTGTGTTTTTTAAAGGCTTTGATGCATACCAAATTATTTTATTCCTCGAGCATCTTTGTCACACTTTCTTTTCTTTCAGTTTTCTTGGGATGTAATTTGTTGCGTGACTTGAGGAACCGAGTTTTATCAACTTTGGGATTGGGATCACAATTTACAAACAATATTAGTATATTTATTTATACATAAATTACTAAGACTAACCCCAAAAAAAATCGATTAATACTTAGGTGAGATACATGGGTCATTTAGTACGCACTTATCAGTTATAGACAAAATACATTAGTTTTGAACAACGTTTTTATAATTACCAGGCCAATGATTGAACTGATCGTTTTATCAGCTCACTGTCCACAAAAACTGGATTACATCATAAGTAATATTAAAGTATTTGAATATCACATAAAATAGGTAGATACTATATATATTATAGATTAAAAGTTCAATATAAGTACTTTTTTATGCTAGTTAGTTTGGAAAAGTAAAAGAAATATATTTTTTCTTAAAAGAAAAAAAATAAATATAAATACTAAAAAACTTTAGAAAATAAAAGAGATTAACGAGCTTGAATGCATTTTGTGTGTATATATATGAAATAGTTTTAGAGCCCGTGTAAAAAACGGGATTATCCAAATTATAAAATTATAAGTAAAGAAAATAATTACATAACGTATATGCAAAAATGTATTACATTTATGCTTGTGTCTATACTATGTGTATATAAATTAATTTTATTTATATCACAAAATGATTATTTAAATAAACTTAATAAAAAATGCACGTTCAAAAACGTACCCAAAAACACTCATTTTATTGAAACTTTCATTGTCAGTATCATATATGTATAATTGAAAGAAGGCAGGATGAAGACTTCTCATACAATAGTAGTTTTGACCATTCCGCCTCTATACTGAAGGAGCGTTACCTTTATTTATATATTTATGAATTTGCAGCCCATAGAAGGACATGAGAACATTAAATTATAACGACGTGTGTTCTTCAATAACTATGTTTTTTTGAGATAAACCATGAAATTTTTTTTGATAAGTTTGACAACATAAAAAATAATATGTTAACTCATTTAATTTGTGAATATTTTGCTTCATTAGAGCATGGTGTTGCATGACATCTTCTCATACAACGTTCTGATCATTGAAGGAAAAATTAATGATGACACAAATGCTTCAAATTTGATACAAGCTAGAAGCATTGATAGGTCCGTGGTGACATGTCGTAAGTGTTTACAATCTATTCTTAAATTTTAATTGTCGATGGGAAAATAGTTAATTTACCAAATCCCGAACCTTTTGATTTTCTTTCCAAAAATGTTCTTGAAAATAAATTAGAAATCCAAGTAATGTTTAAAATTCTAACTTTCATCCGTTTGACATTTCGAGTCAACACTTTAAACCCGTAACAAATTTGATGACAAATCTATTTGCATTCTCAAACTTTAAAAATACTTAGATTTCTCATTTTTTTTACCCATAACAAATTTTGACCCAGATGTAGTTAACCTGTAAAATGAAAGTATGTTTGAGTTTTGTTTTTCTTTATAATCTTCAACAATATACATAGTTAAATATTTAATTATAACATTTGAAATTATATATATATTCTTTTCAATCTTTAAATATGGTTTGTTGTTAATTGTTGGATTTCACCAAGTATTTTGGAATATATAGTAAAATAATATATTAATATCTATTTTTATAAAAATGTATAAATATATAATATAAGTAAAATATAAAAGGAAAGTGAATATGAACATGTATTAGGGACAATTAAGATCTTTGTTTTTGGTGGCAAAAAAGTTGTGAGGATTAATCATAAACTGACATGTATCACAATTATTTTACTTTATTAGAATAGGTAGATTTATAAGATATAAACCTATAATCTTATTAGAGGAGTTGACAAAAGTTTTCTCATTTATGTAAGAGCTCTTAGCCTTTAGGTTCAAATCTTGATAGTTAAAGAAAATTAAACCGATTCTACTCACCATATCAAATAGACGACATGATTAATATGTTTATAAAAATATTAGTGTTGAACTATAAAAACATTGAAGTCTTTTGTCAATTTATTGACTAGTTTTGATAATTCTTAAACATTTAGTAAAACTAATTGACTAGAAGGAGGTTTAGTGGGTGGCCCCGGTTAAAAAATCGTATTCATTGATAATGCCCGATTATTATATTTTTCTTTTCTGTTTTGATTCAGGTCACACACAATGGTCTTGGATTCCACTTTTCCTCATTTTCTCCCAAAACCGCCAGGGGGGGTTGTTTCCACCTTTTCTCGAATCACAACCCCACGAATCACTTCCGAATTCCACATTTTTTTTAGTTTGCTTTACAAGGGAGAAACTCCCACCCGGTGTCGGCTTCTTCACGGCTCTCCATGGGGTCGACTCCTTGAGCTTCAAGAAGCAAAGAAAGAAAAGAAAATTCAACGGTTTTCATCATTTCAAATGGACATGCGTCAAATATGTTAGAAATGGCATTCAAAAATAATTGTGGGAACTAGCAAATAGCAATAACAAGTGCTCCGGTTTGACATCTAGGAGCATTCACACTCATGACTTAGACTCACTAGCTAGTGATCACTTTGGCACATCATTATCATGTCTAATTTTCTTTACAAAAACCTGTTTTAAAATCTATGAATGGTTCTCACATATTTTTTTTATAGTTATTAGACCCACTCCCAGACATTAGAGCATCCACAATAACAAACCTTCAAAAACCGCCACATCAGCGCCACATTAGATTCCAAACTTTTTCTTAAAACTCACACTTTCTTCCACAACAACAAACCATCACAAACTGCCACATCATCACCTACCTTTACAATTAATTTATTATATCTATTTAAATTACTTTATAACAAATTTAGTTTTTATAATTCATATATATTTAAATGATATATTAAACGTATAAGATATATCAACTAAAATAAAACATATAAAAAAAATTACATTAAACATAAAAATGACACATACATTAACTGAAAATAAAGCATATATCAACCTAAAATAAACACAATACATTAACTAACATAAAAAAAAAACAAAACACATTTAAAGATAAAAAAGGTTTACAGTGAAGTGTGTGTTGTCATATGTGAGATATGTCAATTGTTAAAATATATACTTTCTTTTTTAATAAACAACCTTTTGAAAATCCTACATGGTAGTTTGTTTGAAGTTTGATGATACAAACCTATTCAAACAAACTTTTAGCTACAACAATAAAGTTTGAATTTCTACAAGTTTGTAAGTGCCACATAGTTTCAAACCTAGGGGAAAGGACCTCAATGTAGATGCTCTTATGCGCCACGTGACGCCCAGTCAGAGTTATGGTTTTTTACAAAAATAGGGTATAGTCATAACTTTCAACCAGAGGCGGACCGACCTTATAACTAAGGTGGGCAACTGCCCCCCTTGAAAAAATATATATAGGGTAGATTTTAAGCAAAAATCTTGATTGCCCCCCTTGAAAATTTGGTTAAGCACCCAGATTGCCCTAAGCAACCCTGTTCTTCGGTATATATAGGACTTGGTCGACATCATCAGAATTATTTAAAATCGTTGGAAGGTAGCAGAAGGAAGCAGCGGGTGGCTGAGGGCAATTGTTAGGGGTTATTTGTTTAGGTAGAGTAGAAGTTGTGAACCAATGTAGAAGAAGATGAATAGTTTGAGAATAAATTTAGTTGAATTGAATTACTTATGAATATGTGGGTTGGTAAATGGTTTTACTAGGTCCAATAAAAAAGGGTGTAAGGGTTCCAATGATTGACTCATATTTGTTGTAAAACAAGCCTAATAGCCAAACATGTGAGAAAGAGATGTAGGGAGAAAGATGGAGATTTCATTAATATGGTGTGTATTACAATAAGATACAATGATATGTATATATATGAAAAGATAACTTGGAGAATGAGCCTAATCTATATTAGGCATTGATAACCATAATAATATATATTTATAACACTCTCCCTTGGTTATCAACTCAATACGCTTGGATATGCTGCCTCATTAAAAACCTTGCTAGGAAAACCCAGTGGGACAAAACCATAACTAAGGGAAAAAGAGTGCAGCGCGTATTGTCTCCCCCTGATTTATATATCCTTTAAAATGGTAAATATCGATCTTATATGAAAGTTACCCAAAAACTTTTGTAGTCAATCATTTGCGTCTTCGTCCCTTGACATTTGAATCTTTAAATTGAATAATGTTGAATGATCTTCATGTGAAAACTTCTTTTGCTTCATCTAGTAAACACTATGATTCTGTTGTGTTTCTCTGCATCAACAAGACGAACCAAACTTGTTTTGATGGGTTAGTAAAATATAAAAACATATCTTTCATACCTGAAATACATGTTTTAACCCATTCTGATGTCTCATAGCAAGACACATGCTAATAAACATAAATAAAGAAAATAATAATCATATATAGCTAACAGTACAACATAATGCATATATGCATTTAATTATTGTATTTTCGAACCAATAATATTTCATATTTAGATAGGAAATTATAAAGAGTCATTGGGTGACATCCTTTAACGTGCTAAAAGAATAAATTTGTCCATGGTAAAATGTCTCAACGTATCATAGATCTTTGGTGGATTTATAAACATATAAATATATAATTACACATATACTCGAACTATAAGTCGAGTAATAATCACACATTGTCAAGGTCTTTCAAAAAGAATTATCTCTTTAAAAGCTTATAATTTTCTCTCGGTGATATATCGTCATTGTAAACTGTGATTATAATGAACTTTTAAGAGTGAAATTTTGATAAAAATATGGCTAATTATACCCAACTTATCTCCCTCTTTATCAAAATATCTCTTGATTTGTGCCAAGCTCAATTCAAATAGCTTAGTTCATACGTAATAAACATAAATCCATGCATTTACCAATCCATCATGGACTTCTTTTATACTTGACAAATTATGAATACGCATTCACTTTATCAGGATATTTGTTGCATAAACTTGCTCATTAACACATCACTTTGTATCACATATCAAAATCCATATTGTACAATTTCTTTGTTTATTGAGATATTGTACTCATAGCGTGTATTCTCTTCTATGTGTATGCTTATTGATGCACAAAATCAACTAATCTTTCAAGCATTCAATTACCTTAGGAAACTTTTCAGGAGTTCCATTTATGTTCAACATATTCAATAATCGTAAAGTATCAAATATGGCTCTATACACAACAATCATTATGTTCTCGAGAACTTACTTTACATGATTTGATAATTCAAATCCTTCATAGATTTTCTTGTAAACTCTCAGTATCAACCGAATAACAATATTTATTGGACGCATATCAATTCTCTCTTTTTATTACCAGACTTTTTAGTTATCGGAAAGTCATTGCTTCCACCATTGGAGAATGTGTCTCCTCAATTCTCATAATTAATCATGGGTCTTTGTAAAAATATTTGTGCCATCAGTTTTGCTTTATATCACTTGATGAATTTTCATAGCTCATATACAAGACCCGTTTGTATCTAACACATTTTACAACTTTAGTTGTACGGACTGCTGGTCTAACAAACTTTCCGTTATTTAGAGAATTCAACTCTGCCCTGTTTGCGTTTTTCCAATTTGGCCAATCATTTTTTTATAGGCAGATTTAGATCTTGATCCTCATCATCATTTCAAGAGCTAATTATATATATAAATAAAATTATAACGACATCGACTTTATTTCGATTCCATATATGTTTGTAGACATGATACAATATAATTTATTGAGAGCCCTTTGTTTTCAGGTACCTAAGGTTCTTCAAGAACCATCATGTCTAATCTTTTTCAAGAGACCTTTTACTGCACCTCGACTTGACCATCTTTATTACTTGCTCCAATTTTCGAGGAAATTTAAACTTTGGAACCGATCAATCTACCACGCTACAAGCGTGCATTAGAATTATTATCAATTTGCGTTTGTCCTTCCGGGACATTTATTAATTGGAGCATTAGCAGCTCGTATAGGTGTCTTAGCTAGACACTCTCTTTTGGTCAGTGAATCTTCTGGTAATTCGTTGATCTTTATTCATGAATTATCCTTTGAACTTTTAGTTCATATAATTTAGTTTGAGGATCAATGATTATTCATTCCAACTAAATTTGTTTTCCAACTGCTTTAAATCTCCCTCTAATGTTGGGAATGTTGATTCACTAAAGTGAAAACTAATGAGCCATAAGCAAATATCTCATTAATGGCTCTAAGTATTTAATCATATATAATATTTAATACCGATATATATCCCCAACTTCCTTTGTGTTCTCATCTTTGTGTCTTGTGGTGGATTAATTTCAGTATATAACACATACGAAATATTAGATGAGAAATATTTGATTACTGACAAAAAACCAATTGCAATGGGGAGGAAGTATCATAACTTGTTGGCTTGATGTGAATTAGTTTAAAGACAATAAAATCATATGTACTCAAATACAAACATGAACCTTTGCTCTCGTGATGATTGCCTTTGCAACGAATTATAGACATTGAGTAATCGTCTTTAACAATACAATTTATGTAATAACTTAATCTGTTATGAAGTTCAACACTTATTCCAATGATCATTATTAACTTCGGAATCAAATTCATTATTATAATCGAATGTAAATATACCAATCTGGAATAATATGCTTGCTATCTTATTAGCTAAGCAATAGATCAAGCAAACATGAAGTTGCGATCTTGATAACCATTTAGACGATGCATCGATTTTGAAAATACTAAATGGTATCATATTAGATTCCATAATATTTAGAGATTCACACCCTATTCTATTTAATAAATAGGTAATTTTCATTGAGAGCAAACTTTGCATGTTTAATCATCATGAAGAATCTCATGGTTTTTCAATATATTTCATATCATTGACTCGATGTGGTTTAACCGGTCATGCCATTAGATAATCAAGATTCATAAACTTCAGGTTTATGATCATATATGTATCATGCTTCTTTAGTACAAGATTGTAAATATGAGTGAATATTGTATTATCGTTTCAAACGATCATGTAATTTCACTTTTGTATTTATAGATTTTGTTCTCATATATGATCAATCTCTTTGCCACATGTGGTGGTCTATCTCATTATTAGCATGACCAACATTATAATTTCGATAGCCGATCTCATTATTAATATAATCATTATTACAAATTTTCTATTATGTCCATGATCGCAACAATCAATGCGTATTCACATTCACTTCGGGGAATGATATCAAACCAAACACTTTTCATTGTTTATTCATAATTTTCTCGGACATAGATACAAAATCACTTCAAACATTTCATACACTTTAATGATATGCTACTTCAGGAGCATACTTGAGGTCTGACTAATGAAAAATTGTCGTTTCCGATTTTTCCTCATAATTAATCTTCTCTTAATCATCTCTTCATATAACAAGTATTGAGAAGTAACTACATGAATGAGTCATATAAGATTTATCGTGCTAATATTTTATAACCTTTGATAATGAGATCTAGAGAGAATGGCACTTCAGGTGCCATATATAAGCACATCTCTTTCATGAGAGTAATAATAAAATACAACTTTGGTTAGTTGTTTGATCGTATACTATTTATATTAATAAGATATAGAATACAAAGCAATCACAAAGCTAAATAATAAATATATGACTTTATAACATGATATCATATAAAATGAGTTATAATATAACTCTACAATATAAGAGTTTTCAACACTTACAACCAAATACATATAATTTGTATGCCAACCACCTATATAACAATAACAAACAACAGATATATCTTATATGCGAGAATTTTCATTGTAGATTATCATCACAAAATATATCCATATAGTTCCAACTTGTCACCTTTTTTTTCTAACAAATTATATAAATTCAAATTCTATTGAAAAAAATCTATTTCTTGAGCTAAGGCTCAAATGAGATTCAATAGCAAAATTTGTTGAAAACTAGCTGTCATAATGCAAAACCTTAAAAATCATTCATGTTTATATAAACATTAAATACTTTTTAATGATTTTAAAATCAACTAATTATCAAGAAAACGTTCTCGTCACTTTTTGAAAGGAATAGATCTTCATAGACAAACCAATGAGATCTAATAAAATTTTGTGTAACAATTATTTTTTAATATTATTCTTCAATAATAAACATATTGAATCAGTAATTTAATATATCACAATATTGCTTCCCTAAGATAAAAACCAAAAACAAACAAATGTGTACCATTTATCTATCAACAGTTTAATTCTTATCACTTTAGTTAATACACTTGTATCAAAGAATTATAGCATCTTAACAAGCTTTTCATTGTCCAATATTCATCTTACACTCATAGCAACACATAAAAAGAAATCGCAGCTTATGGTATATTGCGAACAACAATACATAATTCACTTATTTGGATGTTTGATGTATCAGTTCATATTAGAGTCAACCAATTGTTCATGCTTATTCAAATTCAACAGAATGTATGTATTAATGTATCTTCTAAAATAATGCCTTATAATATTATACGTCATATCCTAAAATATCAGAATCAATATTATTTAGAATATATTATATAAACATATTATTAATTTGTAATCGTAGTATCTGTATGATTGATGATTCATATTATTAGACTCTTTTAACAAAATCCATAAAGTATGGCATATCTACAAATGTATCTATATTATCAAATCAATCTAATTTGAAACATAAGGATATAGTTTATTCAAATTCCCGCAAGTATATAAAATAATATGTTATAAATTATAGAGATTTTGTTTTCTTTTGAGTTCTAACAAACTGTTTAATCAATCTTTTAAGCCATTCATACATAAATAATGAATAATATCCATTCGGTGTATTTACAACTATATGTTTTTAAACTATGAGTTAATAAAAAGAATAATTTCAGTCAAGAAACGAATTAAGAGTAAACCTCAAAATAAAAAAATACTCAATTTTAACCCATGGTCCGTCTCCGTCCAATAACTGCCTAGAGTTATTTTCATATGCATATATAAAAATTATAGGTATGTGGAACCACCAAATCGAGTGCTAGTGCCATCTCTAAAGATAAAGAATCTGAAATAAAATAAGAAACTCAAATATTATAAGGTTAGAGTTAATGTACCTTTGCTTTAGCTTTAGTGGCAAATCAAAACCGAATGAAGGGTGTAGGAAATTCTTTTGACGTGTGATGCATATTCATTAAGCAACTCATGCTAATAACATGTTGTAAAACAAGCCTAATAGCCAAACATGTGAGAAAGAGATGTAGGGAGAAAGATGAAGATTTTATTAATATGGTGTGTATTACAATAAGGTACAATGATATGTATATATAGGAAAAGATAACTTGGAGAATAAGCCTAAATAATATTAGGTATTGATAACCATAATAATATATATTTATAACACTTCCCCTTGGTTATCAACTCAATACGCTTGGATATGCTGCCTCATTAAAAACCTTGCTAGGAAAATCCAGTGGGACAAAACCATAGCTAGGGGAAAAAGAGTGCAGCGCGTATTGTCTCCCCCTGATTTATATATCCTTTAAAATGGTAAATATCGATCTTATGTGAAAGTTATCCAAAACTTTTGTAGTCAATCATTTGCGTCTTCGTCCCTTGACATTTGAATCTTTAAGTTGAATAATGTTGTATGATCTTCACGTGAAAACTTTTTTTGCTTCATCTAGTAAACACTATGATTCTGTTGTGTTTCTCTGCATCAACAAGACGAACCAAACTTATTTTGATGGGTTAGTAAAATATAAAAACATATATTTCATACCTGAAATACATGTTTTAACCCATTCTGATGTCTCCTAGCAAGACACATGCCGATAAACATAAATAAAGAAAATAATAATCATATATAGCTAACTGTACAACATAATGCATATATGCATTTAATTATAGTATTTTCGAACCAATAATATTTCATATTTAGATAGGAAATTATAAAGAGTCATTGTGTGACATCCTTTAACGTGCTAAAAGAATTAAATTTGTCCATGGTAAAATGTCGCAGACTTTTGCACTTTCTTAAAATACTGTCTTTTTTCATCCATCGAGTCTCTGAATGTTTTAACGATTATCGCATACTCTGGATATATTCCATCACCCAGATAGTACCCATGATGGTAGAAGTTATCGTTAGCCCAAAACGAAGCGACGGGAACAGTCCCAGATATGTAACTCTCCATCATGGGAGACAACTCTAAGATGGTTATGTCATTGTTGGAACCGGGAACACCAAAAAATGCCGACCAAATCCAAAGGTCGTATGTAGCAATCGCTTGAAGGCTGACCGTTGGTCCCTTTTGGTCACCTCGTGTGAATTGACCTCGCCATGCAGTTGGACAAGTAGCCCATTCCCAATGCACGCAATCTACACTCCCTATCATGCCGGGGAAACCATGCACCCTCGTATGTGCCTCGTAAAGACGTTGTAGATCGTTACAGTTGGGCTCTCTCAGATATTGTGGTCCATATAGTTTCAATATTCCTATATTTTACACAACTTTTATATAATAAATGATTAAAGTAAACAAGTGATAAAATTATTTAAAAAAAAAACAAAACGTACCGTAACAAAAATACTCCAAGGTTTCCCGAGTTGTTTTATCGGTCATTTTTAAATACTCATCGTTGATGTCGACCGTGTTTTCGTAGGCGAGCACGCGTACGGCTGACGTAACCTTCTGAATAGCCGTGAATCCTAGCGTCCCTCGACCGTCCGAATTTTGCTTAAAGTAATCAAGCTCACGCTCCAATGCATTGGTGATGTGCATAAATAAATGTTTAGACATCCGAAAACGACGCCTAAAGGTCTTCGGGTTCTTGTATCTCGGCGAGTCGCATAAGTAATCCGCCATCAACCGGTTGTTGGCTTCGGTACGATCTCGTTCGATATATGCTCTTTTTGAAACATGGGGTGATGGAGAGCTAATCGCACTCGTAACGGAACTCATATAAGTTGTCGCGAGCATAATCGCACTCGTAACCGCCTGTTCCTCCGCGTCGTCGTTGGCTTGTTGGTCGGGCCCGAAAAACCGTTTATATATAGATGGAGGATCCATATATATAGTGAATTTTGTGTGAGGAAATATAGAGTTGAAAGAGATTATTTATAAGTTTGATGAGTTTTGATTGGGGATGAGATGATTTAATATATAAGAAATAAATATATATATTTTTTTATTCCTCAGCTCTCCAACGGTAAAATATAACGGCTCTTTTTTTGATATTGGAGCCATTTATAGCGTTGTATACATAACATTCCAAAAAAAAAATACCAAAACGCCAGGAGGGCGGTGTGCCCTTGACATTATAAAGCAACACGCCGCCACAACTTACCGACTACTGATGGTCTTATAACTAAACTCTATACTTTTTAAAACATATCACCTCTGGTTTTCTTAAAATGTCTAATAGTCACTCTTTTAGATTTTAAAATAAAATTTTAAATACCTGGAAAATTAAAATAAACATTATTTACTTACCGCTATAATAAAAATTTAAATTGAATGAAACTAAAATCACAATACATGACACTTTAAAAAGAACACTTGTGTTTTCACTTGCATCATATTCTTAATTACCCCTCATTATTTGGAATTTGGATGTGAATAATGATTAGATCACTCACTTCCGACTTGATAACCCACCATTAACCTTTCAGTAATCATTAAATCTTTTGACTAGTCATTCGCTAAGACCACTCAGAGCAACTCCAATCTATGGTCTCCACGGACTCTTTTCATTATCTATCCCATGGACGTTTGGTTTGAAAAATCGCACATTGTTGACAGTGTTAATCAAACAAGTCATTAACGAAGCTAACTTCCACGAGTCACTTAATCAATCAACCTCCATTGTAGCCATGGTTGGGTGGTAGAGACTCTTGTCTCTTTACAATTCCAGGTTTTAAAAGATTTAAATACCGACATGAGGTATATTATTAGTGTAGTTTACGTGTAGGAGTAGATGGTTGGTTGAGTTCCCAATTTCCCATTTAAAAAAAACTTAATTAATTAATCAGAAACCCCCCTTTTTTAGCCATCAACACACATCAATTGGTACATAATTCTTCCAAGTATGGACTTGATCAAGTATTTCATACATTTTTGGGAATTGGGCAAGGATGTTCGGTGGGGATGCAGAATAAAGCATTAACCAGACAATTCAAAATGGAACCCATGAATAGAAAGAGAGAAAATGATCTCTTCAAAATCATAGCTTCATAGGTTTACATAGTCACTACATGGAATGTATTTCAACTTTTCTATTGCTCTTGTTTATACAAAATAAAAAAATCCAATAAAATATTATGTATTATAAATCAGCTATTTATACGAACTAAATGGCTTTTGACAGTGATACTAATGTGGTACATATTCGTGTTCCCCTCTATAAGGTTGAGGATTCGAGTTTCGTTTTTGATATCTAGACACAAAATCAAGAACCACCAAACTTGATAAAATGACATATAGTTTAGCTTACCTAACTTTTAGATAGCTTACAAAGTCTAACCCCACAAGAAAGAAATCTTTGCCATTTTCAACAGTGATTTGAAGAAGTCTTCCATTTCCTACCTTCCTTGAAAAAGTTAGATTATGATTCACAACACATCATAATATCTAATTTAACAACTCCAAAATCATGAGCAACACACAATATGCACTCCCACGAATTTTGCAACATCTCCATTTTTGCCAAAATTTCATGTTTAAAGTACTTTATATCCATTTATTTCATGATTTGATGTTTATACTTTAGAGCACTCGGAAAGCTCACCCCCATCCATATATTTTCCTTTTTTTTTAATTTTGGAACCGTCCCAATACCAGGGTGAGTTATTTTGAGACGGGATGTCAACTGTCCATACTGATTTTGATGATACTGGTATGACTCACCCAAGAACACCATCAAAGAGGAAACCTATTATTTTGGGAAAACTCAATCGAGTCAGCTTTCGAACTTGAGACCTTAAGATTCCAAACCTTAACCACCACCCACATGCAATTAAACCAGAATGCCAACTGCCATATATTTTAACTGAAGTACACACTCTTTCATAAAACTTGTCAGTTTTCAAAAACACACCACATCCGATTCACCATATATACTCATAATAATCAATTAAAAATATCATTTTTCATTCACAACCACATTAAAATAACGGATAGGGGATGAGTAATGATCACCCAACTATGAGGGTTTAGTTAATTTTTTCATATAATTTGGGGTATGAGGTATGGGGACGGGTCTCCAATGCGGGAGTTAAAATTATACAAAAACACATAGTTTCCTTTTATTTGGGTATGAAGAAAGAGACAAGAAGTCCATTGTGAATGCTCTAAAGTATTAAATAAACTAGAACAGAAACCATTAAGTAAAAAGTAACCTACATATTAAATAGAAAACCTTTAACCAAAATATCACTTTCATCTTTCTTATAAAAGACATTAACCGAAATATCACTATCGGTAAATAAAAATAAACAAAAATGATCATCATAAAAATAAAAATAAATTGATAAAAATATTTTATGATTGTTAGGTTCAAATTTTATACATATTTTATCATGTTTTTACCAACATATTTTCATAGCATTTAATGCATTTAACCCATTCATATCGTAACATTTTGTAAATATAAGTTTTTGTAGGATGAAATCTACTTTGGTTTGTTTTTGTAGGCGCGTAGCGGTTGCAAGAGTTGACGAGAAAAACCTTGTGATCGGGGTTTCAAGAAAACCAGAATAAATGAAGCAATTAAGTAAAATGCAAGATATAAAGATAAGCTACCGGAGTAAGAGACTCAAAACCACCTTGATGAGTTTATACTATTCTCTCAACAGAGCCGTGGCAGTGTCCGACTATGAAGAGAACGAGCTAAACAAATGTTGCAAAAATTAAACTAAAGCTGGGCTTCACTAAATAAAAGATTAAACTAGACATATAATTTAGTTGGGCCAGAAAAAATCTGGTGGGCCCAAGAAGTTAGCAGCCACAAAGGTTTGGAATTGTAGTCGGCAATCGCGATCGTGAGTGATCATCTTTAGACAATAGCAGAGAGCCGAAGACGAACGAGCTTGAACTTTGTTGGTTTCGTTAGTTTATGTTTCGTTTCGTATTTGTTTCTATTGATTTGGCCTCCTGGCTAAATCAATTGTTCATTCGAAACTTATGTGAATAATTGTGTGATTCGTTTGTTTGATTCTTAATCTTTAAACCAGTTCTATTCTATGATATATTAGATTCTTTATAAACCTGATCAACTTATTAATTGTTTTATTACGGTTCTTGAAGTTGTAAAACCTTACTCAATTTTTAAGTATTTGATAAATGGAACAAATATCGGTTTACGTTTTTCTATGAATTTAAACTCGTTAAAGAATCATATGATCCAATTAAAAACATTTCAAATGACGTGGGTGTTTGGTTATAATTGATACTTTTATCATGCAAGCCACACACTAAGATTCAAACAATATGAGCTTGGTGTAGCAGGTTGGCTCTAATCACTGAACGACGTGTTGTTAGACATTTGATATCGGTATTGATACAAACCGTTTAAATAAAAATTGCACCGCAATTGTTAATGATCATAAGCTATAATTGGATCAAGAAATTGCCTTAGTGTGGGAATTAGTTTTTAAATATTTGAATTCACCCTACCGTTTAATTAAGTTTTTTTATATTGAATCCGTACCTGTTATTTAAGGTTTAAATTGATAACCTGATTTTACAATAATCGTATTTGCACTTAAAACATTTTGGTATAACTCAACTAATTTATTTGTTATCCTCAACTTGTGGCCTGGTGGTAGAAGTCTAGGTTTATCCACCGGAGACCCAAGTTCGTGAGCCCAATGAGACAATGAGACTCCCCAAAATTGAGATTGCGGTGACATAACGCACAAGAAAATCGTAAATCCAAAAAGATTCCAATTCATTGATTCAACACCTTTAAGTATAAATATTTTTTGAGGTTTTACTTTTTACTCTTATGCCAAGGGTTTAATCTCGGGTATAAATCCATGGCATCTCTGGTCACAAACAGAGTCTTCTTTTCAACCCGACCCGTTTCCCAAAACCCTAAACCCTCATCATCAACCTCCAATTTCACCTGCAAATCAAAACCCCAATTCTTGAACCTTCGAGCCCAATCAACTCAATGCAACCCATCAAACAACAACGACCCACTTCATAACTTTCTTAATCGAGATTACAAATACGGGTTCAATCAACAAATCGACTCATTCACGATCCCAAAAGGCCTTTCAGAACAAACAATTAGATCAATTTCATCAAGAAAAAACGAACCCAGTTGGATGCTTCAGTTCAGGTTAAACTCGTATCACAAATTCTGTCACATGGTTGAACCCAAATGGTCCGATAATCATTACCCACAAATTGATTTTCAAAACATTTGTTATTACTCAGAACCCATAAAGAAACAAGCTTTAAACAATTATTATGAATATTTGGATGAATTCGGTGTTCATTTAAGTGAAGAGAAAAGATCGGATAATGTTGCGGTTGATGCTGTTCTCGATAGCGTTTCGATTGCGACAACGCATCGAAAGAGGTGAGCGGATTCGGGTGTGGTTTTTTGCTCGATTTCGGAGGCGATTAAGGAGTACCCGGATTTAGTTAAGAAGTATTTAGGGAAAGTGGTTTCGAACAATGATAATTACTTTGCGAGTTTGAATTCGGCTGTGTTTAGTGATGGGTCTTTCGTGTATATACCGAAAGGCGTTAAATGCCCGATGCAGATTTCGACTTATTTTAGGATAAACGCGATGGAAACGGGTCAGTTTGAACGGACGTTGATAGTGGTGGACGATGGAGGTTTTGTCGAGTATTTGGAAGGGTGTACGGCTCCTTCGTACGACACGAATCAGCTTCACGCTGCGGTTGTGGAGCTTTATTGTAACGAGGGGGCGGAGATTAAGTACTCGACGGTGCAGAATTGGTACGCTGGGGACGAGAACGGGAAAGGTGGGATTTTTAACTTTGTGACGAAACGGGGTGTTTGTGCGGGTCGGAGATCCAAGATTTCTTGGACCCAGGTGGAAACGGGGTCCGCGATTACTTGGAAGTACCCGAGTGTTGTGTTGGAGGGTGATGAGTCGGTTGGTGAGTTTTATTCGGTTGCGTTGACGAATAATTTTCAACAAGCGGATACTGGGACGAAGATGATTCATAAGGGGAAGAATACGAAAAGTAGGATTGTTTCGAAGGGGATTTCAGCTGCGAGTTCAAGGAATTGTTATAGGGGTCTTGTTCAGGTGCCATCACGGGCCGATAATGCTAGAAATTCGTCTCAGTGTGATTCGATGCTTATTGGTGACAAGGCGGCTGCTAATACCTACCCTTATATTCAGGTATTTAACTTGAGTTATATGTTACTTAACCTTTCAAATCAGACTTCATATTCAGCATTATAAATATATATTTTTTATATAAGATTACAACTCTTGTTTTCATATTTTCTGTAAAAACAGGCTAAAAACCCGTCGGCTCGTATAGAACACGAAGCAAGCACTTCCAAAATAGGGGAAGACCAAGTTTTCTATTTTCAACAAAGAGGGATGGATTACGAGAGAGCAATGGCTGCAATGATATCTGGGTTTTGTAAGGACGTGTTTAACTAGCTTCCTGATGAATTTGGTGCTGAAGTTAACCAATTATTGAGCTTGAAGCTTGAAAACTCGATTGGTTAACGACACCCAGAAATTGAATAATGGAAAAGTTTGCATCTTTCATCTGTTTTTTAGCTTGGAAAGGGGGGGCTTCGACTTTCCACGGCTGCAGCACTCGAAGAACTTTATTTTTTGGTTCCTTTTGTTCATAAGCTTTATTTTTTTATTTTGTTTCGTTTCGATTGATTTAGCCAAGCAATTTTAATTTTAACATCAGGGTTTAGTTTCTCCAATTTTAATTCGAAACTTACGTGATCCAACTTTTGAATGGCTTGTTTGTATGATTCTTGATCTTAAATCTGGGTCTACTATGTTATATATTAGACTGTTAATAAACTTGATTAACTCATTAATTTCTTTTAATAAAGTTTTTCACCTTAAAACACTAACCAGGTTTTAATTTTTTATATAAGGAACGAATAATGTTTTGTGTTTGTCTATGAACCAAAATCAAGAACCACTGGACTTGATAATTTGGCAAATAATTAGATTAACTTGAAGACTTTGAATTGATTTGCTAAAGTGATTATGATTATGATATTACAAAGTTTAAATGCAAATCTACATATTGCCAATTATACAGAAATCGAAAACTAGTTTATTGAACATATGAATTACAATTAAAGCACTAAAGATTGTAGTTAAAAGGGGCATTTACATGGCTTGATTCCCCATGTTTTTTCTGCGTAATCTTCAATCGTTCGATCACTGCTAAATCTTGCAGATCCAGCAGTACAAAGTATGCTCATTTCATTCCATTTCTTCTTATCCACATATGCTCTATCTGCAGCAGCCTGCACTTGCACAAATTTATTTAATTTCATACTTATTTCCCCCCTTGACTGTTTTCTTGAAATTTACACACAAAATCAAGAAACTAGTTAGCTTGCCTGGGCTTCTAGATAGCTAGCAAAATCAGACCCCAAAAGATAAAAATCTTTGCCATTTTCAACCGAATCACACAACGACTTGAAGTAATCTTTGTATCCAAAATAACCATCCCTCACCATCCTTGAAAAAGTTCAAAAGTTTTTTACTTATTAAACTAATTGTGGCTTTAAAAAGTATCTAAACTAGTAAAGATTGTAAATTTATTATACCTTACTACGCGTACAAACTGAAGGGGTGCTTTAAAGGTGGAATCTTTCTCACGCAATGCGGGAACTTCATTGATCTTTGCCCCAAAAATGAACTAAATATAAAATAATTGACACGATGATTTGTAATGATATGTAACAAAGCAAACTAATTATGGGATTTTTAATAAATTTGTAGTTACCATGTTTTCTGAACCTATTTCTTCAATAATTTCATTTGTCGATCCATCAGCCGTCGCAAGCAACAAACATCCGTTCATCAGAAATTTCATGCTTCCCGTCCCTGACGCCTCGTGTCCTGCAGTGCTGCATATAAACAAAACATTTTTAAATAAATTTAATTTACAACTTTTAAAATAGTGTTTAAAAATACAAACCTAATGTGTTGTGAAATGTCACTTCCGGGAATAACTAACTCAGCAACTGAAACATTGTAATCAGGAATGAAAACCTACAAAAGCAATAACATTTCACTAAAACGGTCCATATGGCTATAACACGTGGGACCCACTTGAGGAATAAAAAAAATATATCATAATTTAGGGTATTTTACCAGTTTAAGGAGGTCACCGACGTCATTATCATTGTTAATTATTTCTGCAACCGCATGACAAAGTTTGATGATCTTTTTTGCAATCTCGTAACCAGGAGGAGCTTTCCCGCCAATTATGCACACATGAGGTACAACCTTTTTCCTCTCGCTTTCCTCCATATTCTTATTTAAAAAGGTTAAAATTAGTTAAAACTATTTTCACTTCAGATGGGACTAAAAAAATATAAAGTTTGCAAAAAATAGATACCTTTATGCAATCGTACCGATGAATTACGCCTAATATATTTAACAGTTGTCGTTTATATTCGTGTATTCTTTTTACCTGCACATCGAACATTGCATCCAAACTAACCTGCAGTCGCAGATTAAAACTTTGATCTAAGAACACAATAATAACTAATAACACAAATAAAAAGACAAAGGTAATAATAAGTTATATAAAACCTTCACTCCACTCATTGTTTCAATGTATTCAGCAAGTCTCATTTTATTAATCTTCTTCACCTAACCATCAAACACATCTATTTAGCCAAACATTATACAAAAATTGCAAATTATAACGAGCTGGTTTTAGTGTATTACTGTCATCCATTCTTGTTGTAGATCAGAATTTGATGCATATTCTTTGAGATGGGCTAAAAGGTCAATATCCTGGATCCAAGATTCGGTTCCGAGCCACTTTGAAATAAGAGCGCATAGAGAAGGATTGCTTACTACAAGCCAACGACGCTAAAATGCCAAAAAAAAAATCATAATAATTAAAAGTTTAGTCATTTGAGTTATGCCAAGATGTTAAATATGGAATATTACCTGAGTTACTCCATTTGTTTTGTACTGAAATTTCTCAGGCCATAGCTCATAAAAATCCTGCAAGTAAACCATATTATAAGCAAAAAAACAAAATTCAAAATATATATCTAAAATGCAATATAAAGTTATATTGAAATCAAGTACCGTGAATACTCGTGTTTTTAGCAATTCATAATGAGCTTTAGAGACTCCATTAACTGTGTGAGAACAAACAATGGACAAGTTCGCCACTCTAATATTCTGTCAACTCAAAAATGTTAAAAAACAAGTGGATAATTATTTTGCATCATATAAAAAAATATTATCAAGATTTATAAATAATTAAATACCTTTACAGCACCTTCCTCAACGATCGACATTCGAGACAACCGTGCATAATCTTGCCCGATTTTCTTTTTCAACTCCTCCATAAACGCAAAGTTTATGTCATATATAATCTGTAAAGGTAGATACGTATCAACTTATAAAGTTAAATAAATTTAAAACCTTTTAGCAAATTGTTACTTACTTGTAAATGGCGTGGTAAAACATTCTGAAACAGGTCTACTGGGACTTTTTCCAATGCTTCAGGTGATACCGTATGTGTAGTAAATGAAAAAACTTGTTTTACAATATTCCATGATTTTTTCCAACCCAAATGTTCTTCATCAAGAAGCACTCTCATAAGTTCAGCTATTGAAATTGATGGATGCGTATCATTTAATTGCAAAGAAACCTGCATATTAAGGAGTATTTTGGTCAGTTCGTTAGAAACTTAACAGAAAAGTCAAATTCCATCCACTCCAAAGACCATCTATGTAATTAACTCTAAACCTTATCTGGGAAGTCATCAAAGTTTGCATGCGTGTCTTTGAACCTCTGAATAATATCTTGTAATGATGCCGAAACAAAGAAATATTGTTGCTTCAACCGCAGTTCCTTTCCCTGAAATATTACAAATTCATAAGCGTACGCTATTATTTTCAGATACAATACATTTTAAGGTGGCAAATACATGTACCTGATAAGAACGGTCATCAGGGTATAAAACATTGCTTATTATTTCTGCTTTTTGTCTGTTCACAATAGCATTAATATAATCTCCAGTATTATATGACTCCTGCAATTAATGAAACAAAAAACAAATAAATAAATAACACTATCTGGATATAACATAATATAAATAGCATTTTATAATAATATAATTAAACTCACTATATCATATCCATAACTCGGTTTAGCAGCCCATAAACGAAGATTAATCGTGTTTCTCGTTCCATAACCAGGTATAGGATTGTCATAAGCTACCGCTTCCACCTAAATATTAATAAGAAATAAGAACATCTTTTATGTTGAAATTTATATTATGTAAGGGATATAGCTCACGATTTCTTCAGGAATCCAAACTTTACATTTCTTTCCATTCACAACTTCCTCTTTCACAGTTCCATAAAACTGATTTGGTGAACAATAAAATAGATAAATAAAGTATAAATATGATAGAAAAGAGATTAAATAAATACTTTTATAAACCTTCACAGGATACGACACGTGGACCCGCTCTATTTCCCAGGGTTTCCAAAGTTTAACCAATAATCAGGTTGTTCATATTGGAAACCATCCATTATTATCTGCCTAAATAGTCCATACTGGTATCGCAATCCATATCTAAACATTTAAAATAAATTCTTAGTGTTATATAACCAACAAAATTAAAAAAAATACTTTCCAATATGGCAATATTACCCCCATGCTGGAAAATCCAATGTGGCTAAAGAATCCATTTGGCAAGCAGAAAGACGGGCTAAACCACCATTCCCGAGTGCTGCATCGCCTTCCTATAAAAGTAAAATATTTCAAATATTTGAAAAACAAAAAAGTTACATTTTTGTGGTATCATACAATTAAAATATCTAATTAACTAACCTGTTCTGCTAAAACTTCATACTCAAATCCAAGTTGACTTAAGGCTTCTGCACATTGATCCCGTATGCCTAAATTAATAACACTATTCGACAAAGAACGACCTGCAAAATAACCGCATTTTACTATTTTTGCATCTCAAAACAAGATATTGTTCTAAGTTAATTAAAAGAGAAAATTACTTGCCCATTAGAAATTCAAGTGACAGAAAGTATAAACGTTTCGGATCCTTCTTTTTAAAATGTTGTTGCGTATCATGCCAGCGTTCAATTAACCGGTCCCTCACACTATGTGACAATGCCTGCAAATATAATTTAATCAGTGTTGTAAACAACTAACCATCGCTAGGCGCTAGTCAGGCGGTGTGTTCATGACTAGCTATTAATCTTAAATTCAGGATATATATATATATACACATTTTGTACTTAATTTTTCAAACTAATATATACACAAACATCAACCCTGTTTGATCATTCTGTGTCGATTTTTTACAAACGTCACATTTCGACTTTTGATCATCTTTTGTTACTTAAAACTTGAATGGGTTTATGTTAATGTTTAAAACTCAGGTTAACGAGTTAAAATTAGGGGTGCAAACGAGCCGAGCTGCTCGCGAGCTACTCGAGATCGGCTCGTAAAAAAGCTCGATCGAGCCAAGCTTAAACGCGCCCGAGCTTAAAACTAAGCTCGTTTAATAAATGAGCACGGGCCCAAGCTTTACTCATCGAGCTCGAGCCTAAACGAGCCTGCCATCAATATAATTTTTATAATATATATTTATATATATTTAATAACTATTAATTAATCTATATAATATTATGAATAAATAACTAAATAATATATATTATGTTATATACAATATAATAATTGAAAAAACTATATATTAAAAAATAATTATATTATAAATATATACAAATTAATTAAGAAATAGTAAACGAGCCAAGTCCTAGCTCGGCTCGTTTGCACACCTAAATTAACACCAAAGAACGGATTTGACCGATAAACATAACCATTTTTTCCAAAAAAGTAAAAAACTTTAAACCTGATAAGCTTCAAAGTCATCAAAACTGAATCTTGATCTCGCAACCGTATACTCAACATGATGAAGAATATCCTTCTGAAGACTAACCGGGTCATTTTTCAAGAACCCATCCATCAATTGAAACATCCTACCATTTTTCCCTTTCCCATTACCCGAACCAAACCCGGGTTTCCTCACCACAACATTAACATTACCATTAACGGCTTCGGTTAACGCATTCTTGATCTTGATCAATCTTTCTTGATCCTCAATTCTCTTCCCACCCAAATCACTTACACCAAACTTAATCAAACAACAATTTTCAGTTTCATTAAATTGAATTGTGGGTGTTTCAATTTTAACATCTTTTAAAACCCTAGCTATTAAATTAAGCAATCCTGACGAGTCTTGAGCTCGAATTACGAACTGGGTATTGTTCGTTACGTCTTTTTCGACAGTTACGGATGAAATTGCGGTGATTGCAGGTCGAATTGATGATTTTGGGATGTGATTGAAGGTGTTCTTGATAAGGGTGGTTGAATGTGATGTGGGTAGTGGTAAAGATGAAAGCTTTTTGGTTGTGGGGTGATGATTAGTGAGTGTGATTAAGGGAGATGGGTGGATTAGAGACATTGGTGAAGGATTTGGTGTTCATGGGATGATCTTCACGGGAGTACTGTGTGTGATCATGGTGTGAGTGTGTGTGTGTTTAAGGATCCAAGATGGAAGTGAGTTTGAAGTAAAGTTGTGGTTTATGAGGATTTTATTGGAGTTTTTTATGTATTTGAACTTTGGTCGAGGTTGTGTATGGAGATTGCAAAATTTCCAAATGTGTACGCTAAAGTTTTATTTTAGGCTTGGGTTATGCATCCACTGTATTGGTTATTCAAACACGAGGGTAGGTTATACGAGTCGTATAGGCTCTATACGGCTCGTATAGGTGCATAGTCAAGTCATTTTAAAGCAAAAGTGTCAGACTTTATTCTTTTGTATCGTATAGACCCTATACGGCTCGTATAGGGCTATATGACTCGTATACGGTCTATTTAACTTGTATAGTTTTTTTTATCAATTTTAAAATTACAAAATATTAAAAATAACACCCGAGTTGGTTACAAAATAAAAATATACATAACAACCTATGTACAACATGAGCGTTTTGAGGTAACGACTTTTTAGTTTCATTTGTTGGTTTAGATGTTTTGGCTCGTGTTAACTCAGCTTTTGAAATATAGCCTTTATAATTTATAATATTATAGTTGTTTAATGCCTTACAGACACATGACAAATGAAATAGAAGTTGTCGGGTGCATTATTTAACGTATTTAAATACTTTTATCTTCATTTTTTACTCTAATTGATTGCGCTTATAAAAGAAAAACTTTTTAAACATAAATAAGCAAAATTATAATAATCCATACGCGATAATTAACTAAGCAACCAAACAAACATGTAATCATAAGGACATACAACTTTTGGTGTTATCTTACAAAGCAACATACAAATCTTACATGGTTTGAGAAAGAAAATCTGATACCTGGTCTATACGAGTCGTATAGACCAGAAAAGTAATTAAAAATCTCTTGTCAAAGTACATGCTGGCATGCTGTATATACTAGTCGTATAGACCCTATACGGCTCGTATAGGTCAGACGAGTTACGTAGGCTATACGAGCTGGAAAATATATACGGCTCGTATAGGGTCTATACGCCTCGTATAGACTGCAAAAAGCTGCCACATTGACACGTTCGTACGCAGGTCAATAAGTTAGGGCTATACGACTCGTATAGGCCCTATACGAGCCGTATAGCGTTATTCCCACACCAGGGGGCTGGTGTACGCTAAAAAAGTGTGTTATTTTAGGTTTATTGGATTTTAAATTGTTAACTGATTATGACTAATAATAATTTCAAGTTAGCTTTGTTGTTACTGACGGTTTCAAATTTAAAAAAAAGTTGGCCCCAATGGTCTCTGTTAAAAAGGACTCAACTGCGTTATATTTTTTTTTTCTTCTGAATTTCAAACTAATGTGTTATGGTTTTTGATCGAAATGAGGATACGAGTCAACTAATGTAAAACTTAGTTCGGATACCATTTAATAGGCCAATAATATTTAATAGGGATTATTAAAATCCTAAACCTTTTTTTTATTTTACAATAACAAATAATAATATCTACTTTTTAAAAACCAACTAGCTATATGAATAAGTTATTTGTAAAGGGATTTAGAGCATTCCCATCCCATCCCCATAATTATGTGAGGGGGATTGGTAAATTATAGGGTGAGGTTTGAATGATTGTGAGTGTAAATTATAGGGTGGAGAGAGAAATGTAGTGATTTTTTGTAAATTTGGGGAACATTGTTTGTCCCTATTTATTTTTTAATATTTGTTGGATTGGTTGTGAGTAGAGGAGAGAGAAAACTGTAATGATAAAAGTATTATTTAATTAAATAGGAAAGAGAAATGTAATGTTTTGTAATGTAATTATAAAGATGTGGATGAGGAACTGGATGTGAATGCTCTTAGGCTGAGGGGTGTGGGGCTTCAGCGGGGGCGCGAGAGCCCCTCCGCTCGCGCCCCCAGGCGCGAGCACCACACCACCGAGGCGCGAGAGGGGCGCGAGCGCGGAAAACAAGGCGGGCGCAAGGTGGGTCGCGGGAGGCATATGGCGTAAAGGTGGCTTGGGAATGCGTGAAAGAGCTGTTGGACCATTTAATTGAGCCGTTGGGCTCATAATTTAATAAAAAAAAAGTTTTTTCTTCCTATATATAACCAATTTCATATAAATCAATTACCACAACTTCAAAAAAAAACCCAAAATCAACCCATCTTCATAATTTTTTTTTAAAAAATAATGTCGTCGTACTCGTCTGATTCCGACTCCTTCGAAGAGGATGATTTGCTTCTTCATGTAGGGGGAGTTTTGACCGCAACCGTGGTCAATCTCTTGCAAAATCAAGCCCATCAACCTCGACTCCCGAGGGTTAGAGCACCACCTCGTGATCGTGATCGATCGGGTGCTAACGATATTTTGATTAGGCATTATTTTAGCCCTCAACCGGTATATGCGGAGTCGGATTTTCGAACTCGTTTCCGAATGAGCAGACAATTGTTCATGCGTATAGCAAGTGATTTAGAGGCACGGTATCCCTTTTTTCAACAAAGGGAGGATGCTAGGGGTCTCCCCGGTTTTACCCCTCTTAAAAAATGCACGGCTGCTATCCGTCAATTAGCGTACGGCATCTCGTCGGACGCTTTGGATGAGTATTTACAGATGTCGAAAAGGGTTGCACGTGAATCCCTTCATTTTTTCTGCCAAGGTAAAAAACATTAATTTTACTTTTTATTAAATATTTATTACATTTTGTAATGTATATTGTACGTAGGAGTCGTATCGACTTACGCTCGGAGATATCTGCGTAAACCTACAATGTATGACATCCAACGCATATATGAGGTGCACGCAGAAAAACATGGTTTTTCTACAATGTCTACACGTGTCTGATCCTACACAACATGACGTTAGAAGACGAGGGCAAAGCTATCTGCCAAAACTACCAAGGTGACATTCCGCCACAGCCGTCCACAATCAGTGATCAACAAAAACTTCACAACATAGCAAATATCAAGAGCCGTGAGATACACGGGGAGCTTCGACATGAGTTGGTTGAACATTTGTGGGAGAGGCGACCCGATGATCTTGTATTAGATTAGTAGAATTATTAAGTATTATTGTTTGTTTAATTTTTAGTATGTTTTTTTTGTAATTTGAATTTTAAAAAAAATGTGTGTTTTTTTTTATAATTTATGAGTTTTTTTAATAATACGTTTTTTGAATATATTTATAAAAAAATAAAAAAAAAATCCGCTGGAGCCCCTGCTCGCGCCCCTCCACACCAGGGCCAGGGGCTCCAGCGGGGGCTCCAACACCCATCTTATCCAGTTTCTCTCTCTGCCACACGTCACAATATTATTGGCTGGAGCCCCCACTCGCGCCCCCGTTAGAGCCCCCCACACCCCTCAGCCTTAGATTTGTAAAGCCGAGCAACGTTAGTCATATGGGGTAAATGTCATTCTCATTAATGAGGGGTCACTCTGTTGAGAATAACTAGTATTGATTGGTCCAAAGCTCCTCGCATGAATTTGACCGTAGGTCTACGAACGACCTGCTAATCTTGTGACACATGTATATATAGCTTTTGGTGGGATTTGAACTACCGGATTGGTTCGTATCCTGACTGATGTACTATTTAGGCTGCTATATATATTTTATTATTAAATACTTGTAATCACAAAATAATAATACAATTCGTAAGGCTGTTCTTTTGATTTTGATATGTAAGAGTCGTTTATCTTTAGAATAACATAACATTGACCTTATAAAAATCAATAACGTAGCTAGCTTAAAATCATGTCGGATTTTGTTATTGGGTTCTATAGCGGAGCCTAGAAAACTCTTTAGAAGGTGAAGAAAGGCATAGCCATACGAAACACCCTCCAGTAAAGTTAGTAATTTATATAATGATCGATATTTTGTGTATACATGTATAGTGTGATAAGCAATGCTTGAACATATGCTCAAGTAGTCAAGTTGATTATGAGATGATTGTTCAACTTTTGTTGCTATCAAATTGAAAAATGTTTTTGATAGGTTTTAACTGCTTATTAAACCATTCAAAATCACCTGTTCAAAAGACTTCAATGTAATTTAAAATTTTATACATTATTATTTAACTGACTTGTATGTTTCTACTTGCTATGACTATAAAAGTCAAGTTCTCTATCCAACTCTATTCCAAGCACAATGCCACATTAGAAAGACAAAAAAAAAATCAAAGAATTCAATAAAAAATATCCCCTGCAAATATTTAAGATTATATAAAAAAAACTTGCAAAACTTATATTTGGTTTCCTACAAAACTAAACCCATGAAAAATCTTTCTACCTTCAAAATTGATAATATATTTTTCTCTTTTTGAGAATTCAATCACTATATTCACCAGAACCAGAAGAATCCGAATCTTCTTCAACATTAAAATGCCTTCCATCTGCATAACCATCATGCATAAGCTCATCATCATCTTCTTCGACATTTTCGAACCCCTCGTCCGTTTCGCCCCATCCACTTTCATTATTCACAACACCATACCCTGAACCTTCCCCATTCTCCATTTCAAACCCGACTCCATTTCCGTCACCATCATCATCATCGGACTCACTTGCATCTTCTTCGTCTTCACTGACATGATAATTCACATTTTCGGTAACAATATTGTCAACAGGTTTTTGATACCATTCTTCATTAATAAAGCTCCTAACACGCTCGTCTTTTTCGGGAGCATTTTCAATTCTTCTTTTTCTCACGGTTCGTCGGCCCGTTGCATGTGTTTGTTGTTTGATAACTTCACTCATTGGAACATTGATTTTAAAGTAGGGTCCGCTGCTGGCGGCTGTTGTGGCACCTGCCGCCCGTTTCTGCAGCTTCCGACCACCACGGCTCCGTACACCACCACGAGTAGCCGGTTTTACAGGTTTGACATGATCTGTATCTAACGCTTGCCCAATGTTCTTTAAAAATGTAAACTTTAATCGAGATCTCTGTAAAGAAACAAGTTAAGAGACTAGTTTAGCATCGGTTGACTTTGAAGGTCAAAATGTACATGTCCAACTTATAATATTAAGTTATTAACATCAATTATTTAAAAAAAACCGAGAGTAATTTCATAATAAACTAAAAACAAAGCAAATACTACTTCTGCTAAACTTCTTTGTATCTATTATAATACAATCCACCTTTTGACCTAAATAGTCAAAACATGTCAAGTATGTGCATGTTCAAATGAAGAATTACCTTAGTGACATCGTTTGACTCCGGTACGACGTTGAGCTTGGCTTTCTGTTCAGGAGAGTAGATAATCGAGCTATCAAGCTCAAAAAGCCTCAAACTCACAGCAGCTGTAGTTTGAGGTATCCATGGAAGTACCTGGACCAAACCCGAACCGAATCCTGATGCAACCATTTCTGATAACCCCGGGGTCCCAAGCAATTCCTTTGTTGTCTCAAACTCCAAAGACATATGGTCTCGTTTTATCACACTCTCGAGCCATGTAAGAACCTGCAGCAAATTTGATTATCAAGGACATTTTAAAAGAAATAAAACTACTAATTTAATACGCATATAGAGTGAGTTTAACCTGCAGAAGATCAGTTGATGACAATGATCCTTGCAACTTTGAGCCCCAAGTGTCCCTATTGTTTTCGGTCCAAGAAGATTGCAAAACCTCAGACGGAAGAGCAGCCTGTTTCGTTTCCACACATTAAGTTTATAGAAACAAACAAATAAGAACATAAAACATTCGAAAGTATTAATCTTTTACCTCCAAGAACGTTAATAGGGACTTGATCAATCGGATTCTTATCGGGACAGTGATATCCCAATTACTTGGATCATTAGCTTTATGAATATTATTATCTTGAACATCTGATTCAAGATAACATCGAGGGCAAATAGTCTTCTCCATGTAATAACAAGCATGACAAGAATCACAAGTTCCCTGGATCGGGGTGCACCGTTGCTTACCATGCGTCTTAGCCGATAAACTTGATGAATATAAACATTCTTTCCACATCCACTTCTCTAAATCTTGATACCGTTTCATAGCTTTTCCGTTCTCCAATTCGTCCCTCCCGACCTCAATAGTAAAACCTGAAGCGCACGTCATACTATTTGAATTTATTCTAACGTTCTCCTTGAACGTCATCTCTGTTTTTTGCAGCATTATGTGCAAATGAGATTCCCGGGCCCCACGTGTATCCAATGACAACAACAGAGCATCAAACGCCTACATTTAACATCATTTAACATAACCATAATGGTTAAAAGAGGTTCAATTCATTAATTAAATGACAATATATAAACAAATTGTAAAACTTACCTCTACGGAATCGATGAGCCTCCAAGAACCATTTTGTAACTCAACAAAGATCCTGCCAGACCCGGGATCATGTCGGGAATTAGATGCTACAAATTGCCAATAACGATTATGCCTTCGATCTTCGCCCAAAGGCAAAGATCTGTACACATACATTTCTTCTGCTTTGTGACCAATGAAAGCTTTTAACTGCAACCGCGATCTTTCAGCTGTATTATATCCATTGTTATGAGCTTGGCCCATTGACTGGCCCGTAGAACTATCATGGCCCATTTGAGGAGGCCCGTCACTGATTTTATAATCAATCGACGGGCTTTGGCCGCTTTCCATGAGAGAAGAATCTTGTAATTTGGTTATAAATTCATCTTTTATGCGCTTTTTATCGAGTTGTGCATCTGTCCACATTTGCTTTCTAATAGACGTTGCAGCATCTAATCGATCCTGTAAAACAGTTTTACAAAAAAAGTATTAAAAATAATTTACGAAAGGAGCTTAAAAAATTAATATTCAAATTTACCTCAAGAACTACACGAATAATATTTCCTTCATTAGCAATTCCAACTAAAGCAACAAGCGCATTAAGACGATCTTCAACACAAAGATCTGAGTATTCCCCTTCCGTAAGGCCTTGAACCCACGGTTCTGATTTTCCTTCATCAATTTCAGTACTTCCTTGATTAACATTTTCGAATTCGGTTTTCAATTCAACATCATCTTCACAAACAGACGTTTTAACGTCTTGACTGTAAAAGTCGGCGCCTTTAATAGTAGACGGAGTACCAAAATCATCAATTTCTTGACCCTCAACAACCTGAGATTCAAAATGTTCGGGGTCTTTCTCAACATCGTCAACATTAACCCCAGATAAAATCCCATTTGTGAATGTTTGTATCTTCTCTTTAGCCACTGAAATTACTTCATCAGCAGTAGCAGGGTCCTTCCTGTAAGCGGGCCGAACACAATAAGTAGAAGGAGCTATTCTGTTAAATAAAACCGGGTCCCTTGATAATGCAACCGAGATCGAAGCATCTGGTGTCTTGCTTGTTGAAAGATCACGAAGTCCTGTTTTCTTCAAATGTTAAAGAAATAGAAGTCAAAAAAACTATCTTTATGATAAACAGAAAAGTCAGCATATAATTTTTATAACAAAGGAATATAATCTTTATAACAAAAGAAGTGTCATAAATCTTTATAGCATAAGAGAAAAAAAAAATATAATCTTTATAACAAAAGAAAAGTCAAAGTACAATCTTTATAAAAAAATAAAAGTCAAAATATAATCTTTATAACGAAAGAAAAATCAAAGTACAATCTTTATAAAAAAAATAAAAGTCAAAATATAATCTTTATAACAAAAGAAAAAGTCAAAGTACAATCTTTATTAAAAGATAAAAGTCAAAATATAATCTTTATAACAAAAGAAAAGTCAAAGTACAATCTTTATAAAAAAATAAAAGTCAAAACATAATCTTTATAACGAAAAAAAGGTAAAAATTGCAATCTAATTATAAAAACCTGAATCTTTTCGGCGAGTTCTAAAACATTTAGACCCTTGCTTCCCTCAAGACAAAGAACATGATAAGCAGCAAATTTGACTGTCCCAGGAGTTATGCGATATTTTGGCTTCCTTTGATGGCGGGCCCCCTTTTCTTGCATCAAAGTGGCTGCATTTTCAGCAGCCGACCCATTCCGTAGCATGGCAATTACATCCTCACAACCCTTACTCTGCACCAACACACACCAGATAACTACACAAGTTAACTTTGCTATATAGATGTTTAAAAGTGTTTGGATTGGCATTTGGAAGTGCTTATGTGACACTGAAATAATAATAATAACAAAAAAAGACGATAATATGCACCTCATCATTTTCAGGCAAACACGAGGGGTTGCCATCTTTTTTCAACTGAGGTCCAAAACCGGCAGATAGAGCAAATTGTCGAAGAATTTCAGGCCACGTTAACAGGTTTAGATGTTTAAGCCAGTTGCGTATGTCAAAGCCCCACATATATGCCTATATTGCAACCAATTAAATACACATTTGTATATAACCATATAAGGATTTTATATATAAAATTAGAAATTACAAAATTACCCCTTCAACAATCTGAGGACGACCACCTTCAGGATTAGCAACCGTGTATTGATTAGTCCCGGGCCCACCAGACAGTGTTCTTGCAGCCTCTTCAATATCTCTTACAATCAACTTCAGGAGAGCAATGTGAATCTCTCCCAGTATTCTTGAATCCTGAAAATTTTAAAAAGTATATATAAAAAAAACAGTTTCATTAAAAGTATTGAAAATGAAATGTAAAATCGAAGAGTGATGTGAAACTAACATAATCATGAAGAGCTTGAACAAACTCATCAAGAGTAAAAGGCCAAAGCCCGAGAATATCAGCAAATGTCATACAAAATTTCCAAACCTGTTAATGTCATTTAAAATCAATCAAGAAACTGTTTGGAACTTTGGATAAAATATAATAAATTCTAATGATAAAAATATCATATTCAAGAAATAAAAATGATAGATAAAACCCTACCATGAGAAGGTTTCCAACATTTTCTTCCGAGTCAATCCATGGATGAACCGAAAACGGACGTTTTAATCTCATTTGCACAGAATTTGGCGGGAATACACATAAAAGATCTGGGAATAATGTTAAATCATATAAGTTGTCAAGAATTACAAAATCAATAGATGAATCTTGTTACAAATAAATATTATGCAAAGTGGTATTTACCTCGAAACGAATCAAGATTTTGCAAAGTTTCATAGTCAAGTGAAGCGATTGAAGTCAACCCTTTACGAGAAGCCGCTAATTCCAATAATTCCAAACATTCATCCTCAATTAATTCCATAGATTCTTTAGCAAATTTTCTTGCTGCTGCTTTCTCAATAGCAGCTTTAACTTTTATTGCTTCTTTTTCACTTCGAAGCTCTTCTTGTTGTCTTCTTCTCTCCGCCTTTTACAAAAGTCAAAGCATATACTTAAACAAGTCAAAACATTAACCGCAAGAGTAAAATGGTAAATCATTACCTTTAAAGATTCCTTCTGCAAGAGCTTTTCTCTCCGTTCACTTTCACGCCTTTCTTCACGTTGAAATCTTTCTTCTTGTCTTTGCCTTTCCCGCATCATTCTTTCTTCTAGCTTTCGTCTCTCACGGTCTTGTCTCTCCATTTCTTTTTTCATTTGTTCTTCTTTCTAAAAAACGATAACACACAAAATAGAACTTATTAGAGCATATACTTTTCTTTAAATTTTGTTTACTTTTCAAAAACCTCACACATCCAACTCTATAACTCCATCTCTATCCTACTCACAAACACTTATTTTATTAATTTTCCTCTTTTTAATACACTCACAACAAAATACAGGGAGTTTTTGTCGCGTTTCTCTATTTTCCTATATATTATATAGAATTTATACCTTTTTCCTCAACAAATCTTTCTTCTCAAGCTCTAACTTCATCCTCTTTTCGGATTGACCATCTCTTCCAACATCTTCACTCTGCAAGAAAAAACAACTTTAATACAAAATGCTACATACGTCAATAAACAAAATATTATCAACACTTCATAATTCATAAGTATACCTTGCGTTTTCTCCACATTTGCATAATTTCTTCATTGGGTTCAATGAAGTCATTATCATTTCTAGGTGAAGCAACACCCTTTAACGGTCCCGTCCCGACATAAGGTGGTGGCGGTTGACCATTTTGAACAAGTAATTTTTGGTCACTCTGGTAACCAACGGGTGTGTCATGTAACTGAGGACCCGCACCATACGGTTTATGTTTTACGTTACCTTTCGTTATCCCAAATGCACCCAATGGCGGTTCATCAAACTCAATTCCAAGAGTCGGTCCATCTTCCCTCAACGATCCACCTAACTGAGCCTCCACATACTCAATCAGTCTTCTCACCGTCGTCTGAGTCAACTCGTACGACTTGCTACGCGCCAACTGTTCATTCAACCTGCTAGAATCCGAGTCCGACTCTGACCCCGACCCTGACTCATGATGCGACCTAGACCGTGAACTATGGTCAGCAACAATTACTTCTTGTTTAGACGATTTTAACGCCTCCATCTGTTCCCCAACTATCTTTTTCACAGTTTCTTCTCTCTTATCTTTTAACCGACGGTGACAAAACCACATTTGCAGCTGTCGGTCAGTTAACCCTAACGACTGCGACAACTCGGCCCTTACAGCCTCCGACGGATACATATCCGCTGCAAAACAAAATTAATAATCCATAGCATCAACAATAATCTTACAATAATCTTTAAAACCACAACTTAATCTACCAATCAACAAAAGTTAATATTTATTTAACCTAAACATATCAACATGTATCAAAAACTAAAATATTATTTATTAAAAAGATGAACAATAATAATCTTTAAAATCATAACTTAATATACAAATTAGCAAACTCATCCAACAAATTTAATCTTAATCAAAAACTATAACATTTTTATTAGAAAGATGAACAATAATAATCTTTAAAATCACAACTTAATCTACCAATTAGCAAACTCATCCAACAAATTTAATCAAAAACTAAAACATTATTATTAAAAAGATGAACAAAACCATAATCTTTAACATCACAACTTAATCTACCATTAGCAAACTCATCCAACAAATTTAATCAAAAACTAAAATATTATTATTATAATTAATAGAAAGATTATAAGACATACAAGCATAGGTTCTTTCAAGTATATCCAGTTGATGAGGAGTCTTCATATGCCTTTTAGGCTTCTTGGATCCATCAGATTGACCCATATTATCATCATTAGGGTTCCGACTGTTGTCTCCTTCCCAACCCATGTCCATAAACCAGTTAAAAATCGAATCTTTAACGAAACCCTAGAAAATTTCAAGAAAATAATAATACCCAAACAAGAACTAGGGTTAAGATTCAACTTTGGTGAAAAACAAAGAATACCCAGATGAGATTTTGGTTGGGATATAATAATATTGAAGAGAGAAGAAAATAGAAGCAATAATAATAATAAGATTGTGGTGATGTGATAATATTATTATTATTACAATTCCAAGGGAACAAAGAAGGAAGATCAAGAATAGTTGGAGTATACCATTTGATCCGATTAATCTTTTCATATTTGTTTCTTGTATTAAAGATTTTATAATTTTTTCCTTTTTCTTTAGGTGTATAAATATACAGCACAAACACGTTATGTTTTTTCTTGGATTCGCAAGTTGATAGATTAGATGAGAGAGAATCAACCAATTTCTTTTTATTGTTTTTCATCTCTGAGACCAGAGACCAATAAGAGCATTCCCAATGGGTTATCTATATTCATCTTTATTTCTAAAATTTAGAAAAAATATTCAAATAATCATTTCAATCTATTCTCTATCTTCAAACTCCATCTTTAAATTTTAGTGAAATGATATAAGAAGCCTTCAAATTTAGAGTGTTCCACAATACTCCATTTCCATCTACCCTTCTATAAATTTATATTAAAAATAATTTAATATTGAAAATAATAATAAGAAAAATGAATATAGAGATGGTAATGGAGAATGGGTTGGGGAAGATTATTAGAAAATGATGTATAATTTAAAGAAATTATGTTTTTCAGTTAAATTTTAAAGATGGAGATAAAGAATCCATTAGGAATGCTCTAAGGCAGTTTAATTTTGGGGGTTTTTGTTTTATTTTTTAGTTGTTTTTATTTATATTTAAAGGTTACTATATTTGGGGTTTAGTAATTAGTAAAAAAAAAGGTAGTAAATTAGTAAAATTAAAATGAGTTACTTGGGTCTGTTTTATTTTACTGGTTTTTGTGATCTTTTGTTTGGGAGTAGATCGGGTTGGTGACGTTGGTCAACATGTTTAGAGTCTGTTTCTGTTATTGGGCTCATAGGCCCATTGACAAAAGCCTGTGCAGTCCTCAATGTTCAATGTGTTAAGAGGTGTACAAAACCCGGTTTTTTTTACAAACCGAACCAGTTTTAAAACCGAAGAGGTTTCGATTTTGCATATTTCAAACTGGTTTGGGTCAAACCGGTTTGGTTTAGAAACAGGTTTAAGCATAAAAGTAGCCAAACTGATTCGCACCGGTTCGGGTCGGTTTTAAACCAGTTGACAAAAAGAACGGTTTGATTACGAAATACTCAAATCGCTATACGAACCAGCGGTATGGTTCGGTTTGGGAGTCGATTCGGGTTCCCGTTAACCGGTTCCAAAACAGACTTTTTTAGGCCTCTACTTATCATAGCCAGTTTGGTTCCCACAAAAAAAATGTTCATAATTATAATTTAATAAAGCATGTGGTATGCTAACAATGCCAAGTAATATTTTGTTGAACAAAGAATCTGGCAGTTATCTTAATGATCCACGTGCGATTAAATTAGAGCATCTCATATAAGCTTGGGGTGTTCCTGGTCCGGTTTTCACGGTTTTAGGTCAAACCGTAACCAAACCGCTAGTAACGGTTTTCTATCTTCGTAAATCAAAACCAAACTGTTAAACTCTTATACCAAACCAACTCGAACCGTTAGTAACAAATTGGTTTCGGTTTGGTTTCACAGTTTGAACTTGTTGCGGCTTTATACAGCATGCCAATAATAATTCATGATATTTAATTGTATAGCTCTTGATAATTTGCAGAATTTAACAAATACCATTATACCAATACCAACTGATTTCTTGTTTTTAATTGAAAACTTGAAAGGCTAGCTAAAGTCTTTTGCATTTTAGATTAGGCTTAGCCCTGATTTTCTTATTTACTGTCGGTCTTTATATTTAGTAATGTATGTTATAAACATTAATACTTTTAATTTAATTATGTCTATTAATATATTTGTATACACATATATATAAAATATAAATTATTAGATAATATATATACAATTAAACCATATGGTCGGGTCTGGTTTTATATGGTTGGTTTTTGGTACAAAGCGTAAACCAAACCGCTCGTTACGGTTTGAATATTTTTAAACCAACAGACCAAAAGTTATGAAAGAAAGCCAATCAGAAACCAAACCAATGACCGGTTTGGACGATATTGCAGTATCAAAAGAAACCATGAACACCCCTAATAACTATGTTTATGTTGTGCTATCTAGCCATGTCACATTAAGAGAAGATTTCTTCATGTGATAACCTTGAGATTGATGAGTAGCTTCTACCAAGAAGATCCTATGTCAATGTGTAGCTTTTGTTTTAATTAGTCTAGAAAGAAAAAGCTAAGTAGCTAACTGAAGAAACACGGATCCGCTCTCCGGGTATGGGTCCAGGATCCAGTGAGTCCACATGGTACAATACTATAACTACTACCACGATATGAGTAAAGCTCCCTAAAGTCCAGTGACTAGAGCCTGCAAAACAAACACAGTGAGTCTCGTTACAGGAAGGACAAGAGGGGGGGTCTTCCTGTAACCACTCTCCGGCGTGAGAACCAGTAACGTTCGTAATGAAGAAAATACTGAAGTACAGAGACTAAGTGTAGTCCGAATATATGTGAGTGAATGAATACCACATACCGTTTGACAAGGTATTTATAGCCGAAGGATGATGGAAGATGATTGGGGCAGCTGTCCTCTTCTAGAAGATCTTTGATAACCGTCTGGACACGTGTCTTATTGTGATAGGTTGGGCTATACGTCCCATGTGCATGGGTACAACAACCTAGACACGTATCACCAGCTGATAGGATGGATCGCACCCTGACCATGTGCACGGTTATAACAACCTGGCCAGGTGCCCTTTGTTCATTGGTTAGTATGTCACGTATTCCCCAAGTAAGAATCATGAGCCTTTCTTCTAGAAAGTATTTGAATGGTGACAGCTGTCCTACCGGCACTGTCCTCCAGTTATTTATGCGGACATATGTCTTGTCCCGCGGACGAATTTTGAGGACGCCCGGATGCTTAAGGGTATTTGGGCTTTTTGGTACCCTACCTCTACAAGTCCCCCCAGTCCAGTGTTTCTTCCGTGTGAAGTCTTTATGCGGGTGAAATTCTGGATTTAATGTGTGTTGGGGATTTTTGTTATTCGGAAGTTAGGTAGAAAATATCTTCTGTTGGTATAGATAATCATGAAAAGGACAAGTTGACCAATCGCAGGCGCGTGAACAGGTGATGGAACGTTTTTGACGGCTGTCACTGTACCAGACTGTACAACTTTTTCTCTTTTTTGAATTTCCCGCGTGACGTGGCAATCACTGATTGGGTGATGTTTCTCTCTCTCTGCTGTTCATATCCCATCGCATTAACTGCGATGGGTATAAATAAGGAGAGACTCCTTCTTTTGAAGTTTTATCGCTCTTTTGCTTTGATTATCTTCTTAATTTTTTCTCTGATAAAGCATTGAACTTTCTTGTATTCTCTCATCAAATCTTTCTAAGATGTCGAATGTTCAAACTGAGGTTGACGAGACAGAAGTGTCGTGGGACTATTCTGATTACGAGAAGTTGCTAGAGACTTATGGCATTCCACCGGAGTGGGGGGCAGAGTTCCCTGCTCCTGGATCCATAGCCAGTTTCCCACCGCCTGGGAAAATGGCTTTGTATGCCGATTATTTTGTTCACGGGAATTTTCGTCTTCCTATAACAAAATTTTTGCAGAGATTGTTAACTGCGTATGGGATCCACTTATCCCAATTGCATCCTTGTGCTATGATGCGGATTCGTCACTATGAATTTGTGTGCATAGCACGTGACATGATGCCACATGTTGAACGATTCCCTGTGTTTTATCGTCTTGCTAACCGTAATGGTTGGTATACATGTCAAGGGCTTTTCGATCGAAGTATCGGATATGAAGTTGAAAAAGGGTCCAAGGACTGGCGGAACAAGTTTTTTTTGGATTTCTGAGGACGTGGTGTCGTTAGATATGGTTCGCCGCCCAGTAAGTTCCGCCCTTCCTGACGTTGTTACCGTTGCTCATGAGGGCCAAGAATGGTACCGTGTACTCACAATGTAAGCGACACCCGTGCGAGCCTTACTGGAAGAAGCTCTAGTGTGGGCGTGCATGAGCCGTTTGTGGCCAACAGAATTTATGGAGCCCGTTTTTGTAGACTTGAATGAGCGTAAGTTTTCGTTTATTGTCTCTTTGCTTGCTTGAATATTTTGATAATTTGTTTTCTATCTTTTTTCAGGCCGAAGCTCTGTGTTCAATGCCCTTTTTGAAAACAAGGGTTGTGTCCGCAAAAGTATCCGCGAGGCGGGGGACCAACCTATTCTTGAGAAAACTAAGTCCAGTTTTTGTTTCCGAAGAAAGTTCGGGCTGAACCTGTGACTTCTAACGCCACCTGTGAAACTTGTGCGTACACTCTAAATCCTCCTCCACTTACTGCTGTTACTTCTGAAGGAATGCTTGCCATCCTTTCATCAAGCGATGATGATGGGGATGTGCCTCAGTTTTCTGCTTCGGAAGAAGAAGAGGACTCTGATGAGGGTGCTTCTGAATTTTCCTCTGTCTCATCTTTATTAGCAGAATTAGAGAAAAAGAGAGCTTTCCTTGCTTCTCAGATGGGTCATACGAGTGTGAAGACTGCGGATTCTGAGGCGGGACCATCAAGGAAAAAACGGAAGATACACCGTCCCAAGAAGCCACAGTATAGCCTTGCTGACCGTATTGACACTGTTGAAGGTACATGTTAGCCTTTAAATACTGTATTCCTTGTGTGGGTATTTTGCTAAGTATAAATTTTGTTGTGTAGATCCGTTGATCTTCAGTGAGGATATATCGGAGAAGTTGTCCACACCAACTCCTCAAACTGAAAAGCCATCATCCCCTTTAATGCATAGCACGTGACATGATGGCTGACAGTTTTGCTAATGTGATGGCTGCTTCCTCATCACTCGGGCGTGTTACGGGTTTCATGAAGGGATGAACTATGCTAGGAGTAACCGCTCCTTTAAAGATCATCCGCTTTGTGGCATAAACGTTAAACAAGACCGTACCGACCGGGTTAAGGAGCATGACACGTTAGTCTTCCCTCTACAGGATATGCTTCCGGAATTTGCTTCAGCATATGACGGTGTACAACTTTTGAAGAGCTATCTTGGGGAAGAATCTGAAGATGATTCTTCGGAAGATATGTCTGTGAAGGCTCCGGAGGACCCGTCCGCTTCAAACCCATAGGATAGATTTACCATTTATATAACTTGTAAATTTTTTCTTTTCTTTCTTGTAATGTTTTTATGTCATTAATGATGAATATTTCTTTTGACTTCGTATGATCTTTTTACTGCTTTTAATGCCTTATGAGAGGGTTTTTCTGAATCCTTCAATTTGTTGAAATCTTTGAAAGTTTTGGATAACTATAGTGACGTGGCTGAGAGAGAAACTTTTTGAGGGTAACTGGCTGGACGTGTATGACACCCTTGACAGCCTGTTTGCACTATCTTGAACTTCCCGCCTGACGTGTCGGTCATGTGGCGGTCTGTGCTTTCTCTTTCCTCTAGTACTTTATGGATCGCATTAATTGCGATGGGTATAAATATGACCTTTGTGTCTTCCATTTAACCCTTATCGCTTTGAGATTTCTTTTCTTTCAAAAGTTTAAAGCTCTTCATTTTTCTCTGAGACTTCTTCTTTTTTTCTGTGACTTTCTTAATCCTTTCGGAGCCAAAACGGCTAAAGAGAAGAAGGGTACCCCTACTATAACTGAAGTTGAGGTTTGCCTTAAAGAAGAAGAATTAAACGATGTTGTCAGTGTATATGGAATGACGTCGGAGTGGGAACCAGAACGTTCGGCTAGTGGTTCTATTGCCACTAGTCCGCCTGCAAAGAAGATGGCTGTGTATATAGACCATTTTACAACGGGGAATTTTCGGATTCCGGTGACGCAGTTCGTCCGGTCGATCTTGACGACATATGGAATTCATCTCTCACAGATCCATCCCTTTAGGATGTTGAGAATTCGACATTTCGAATTTTGCTGTCAAACTCACAATTTTGATCCCTCTATTGGCATGTTTGCCGTATTTTTCAAAATGACCTTCCGTGACGGATGGTATAGCTTTGCATCTATTGATAAGAAGAAGACTATTGGTATGGAGTGGATCCGTAGTCTTCATGGCTGGAAACCAAAATTTTTCTTGATCAGAGGGGATGCTATTCCGTTTTCAATGACGAAACGTAAGGCGGATTCTCCTATGCATGTGGTTCCTGCCTCCGCTCATGAGGGTCTCCCATGGTTTAAAACTCTAATCTCAACTCCTACTCCCATGCGTCCCATCCATGAGGGGGCGATGGTGAGTGCGAAGATGAGCCGTTTATGGCCGTTCCTTGAATTGGAACCATATTACGAGAAGACTGATAAGAGCGAGCTTTGTTTATGGCCTCCGTCTGTTCTTAATTTGAATATTTTCTAACTTTTATGTATTTGTGTAGATGAAGGTTCTACCTTCAGCACTTTACTGGACAAGGAGGGGGGATGATGGTGCGACGTCCGATTGACCCAAGAGATAGACCCATTCTAGATCGGACGAGCAACAACTTTTTATTCCCCACTGCCTTTCGCCCGGAACCATTGGTCTCCGAACCAATGTATGCTAAAGGTGAGAAGTATGTTGAAGAAGCCATACTAAAAGGTGAGGGCATTTTACCAAGAGATTGACCCATTTTACAGCGGGGAGATCGTACTCTTTTCGTCTAGCGAGGAGTCGTCACTTTGTGAAGAAGGTAGTTCAACTGATGCTAATAAAGCTATAGACTCGATTGCAGGTCTCACCCGTCAACGAGCCGCGACCGATCAGGCAACTGCGGAGAAGACCGATAATGTTAATGCTACTGCGGACGTTGAAGGTCCAGGACCTGATGATAATACTGCGGAGATTGGACGTCCGGTCGTTGACGCGGGCGTTTCCAAAGCGGCAGGCAAGCGCAAGGTTAATCCGGAGAAGACTGTCCCCAAGAAGAAGAAGTCTAAAAAGACAAATCTTTCCGCCTTGGGAGACCGGTTGGAACGTCTTGATGCAGAAGACCCGTCATTGGGTATGCAATGTTTTCCTTACTTTATTTTCCGTTTTGATTTGAGTCATTCCTAACCTATTGGTAATGTTTTTCAGTGAACCTGGATAACCTTTTTGAAGGTATTTCTGGTTTGAATGAGTCACCTATCCGTCCGTCACAACCACCTCCTAACACCGTTGAGAATCCGGTCGTTGTGACGGATGATTCTCCATTGAAGAAGGAGGGGGATGACACAACTGATCGTACTAAGGTGTCACCCTCTCATAACGTTTACCGCTTCAGGGAACAAGGGGGTGTGAGCACATTTCCATATGCTTCCCCAACTTCTCCCTCTCTTGGGGAGGAGGACCCCACCCCACACCAACCTAACTGGTCCTTACGTCGGGATTCAACATTCCGTGACGTGAACACATGTTTTGAATTTCTAGGGAAGTGTCTTCCTCATGGTGAAAAGGAGAGACGTCGCCTTAGTATTCGCCAAGAATTACTAAACTCTCATTCTTATTATTTGGTGAATACTATGTCCACTACTCATGAGATAACCAGAGATTGGTTGGCGATGAATGAACAATGGGATGAGCTGGTGGCCTCTGCTTCTGATGCTAAACAAGAAGCTCTTAAAGCTATAAACAAAGCTAGGGAGGCCAATCCGTGTAAGGCCCCGTTACCAGTAGCCCTACTTTCATGTTGGATTTACTCATAAACGCAGTTCTAAATATCAGAGTTAATTAAAGCATTCGCGGAATATAAAAGCTTTCATAAAACATTTCATAACAAAACACATCTTGTCTTAAAACAACAACTTGTCTTTCAAAATAAACAAAACATTAGACTTAAACGTCTTGAGTCTTCCGATGCCAGCCTCTTATTCAGTGCCACGTGTCTCCTCAAGCGAGCTGCCTCATCCTACTCACCTGCGTGCATACTAAAAGTCAGCTACGCTGAGTGAGTTCTAGTTAATCATACATTATACAATACACATAAACTTATATTCTTTCATTCATACTTTCATACTTTCATACTTTCTTTTGTATTAACTTGCTTTCATATCTTACGTTATAAAGAGCATTACGCCCTACATTCCTCGAGTATTATTAGGGCTCGGTACCCTCCTTCCTCGAGTATTATTAGGGCTCGGTACCCTCCTTCCTTGAATATTAGTAGGGTTCGGTTCCCTAGTTCTCGAATATTAGTAGGGTTCGATTCCCTCTTCGTTACCATACAACCATACATCATACCTCGAGTATTATTAGGGCCCGGTACCCTCTTCATAACCATACAACCATATAACCATCCTTTCCTTCTTTTATTAACTTTATCACATTCATACACATAAGCATACATATCATACTTACCTTATACATAGCGTTACAACCTGACAGTACGTGCAATATCCGAAGATCGTTCACGTACCATCAAGCAGTCATTCATACATATCACATTATGCACATAAGGCATACACTTATCTCTTAGGATAAGCGTATTAACAAACATATTGAGTATGCACACAGCCCCGAAAACATAACACATAAATGGGGCTAGAAACTCACCTGAATTCTGTTACGCTCTCCGTTAATAGTTATCCCCTTCTTGAGCTGTGCACGGCTAACTGTATAATATTTACACGTATCAATTAACTACTACTACTCATGTTGTATTTCTATCTTTATATGACCCACAACGAACGGGGGTCCGGGGGCAGCGCCCCTGGAAGTGGGGTCTAGGGGCGGCAGCCCCTAGCAGGGTCCAAGGGGCAGAGCCCCTGACTGGGGTCGAGCTGCCAGGTCAGCTTGGAAAAATTTTATTTCCATTAACTGTCTTAACACATTTTTCATTAGGTTTTTAATTTATTTTCTAATCGAACTTGACTTTAGGCGAAGTTAAACCTTAGGCTAACTTAGCTTTAGGCGAAGTTAAACCTTAGGCGAACTTAGCTTTAGGCGAAGTTAAACCTTAGGCGAACTTAGCTTTAGGCGAAGTTAAACCTTAAGCGAACTTAGCTTTAGGCGAAGTTAAACCTTAAGCGAACTTAACTCAGGCGAAGTTAATTAGTTAGGCGAACTTGCTTGCAAGTGAAGTTAAACTGGCAGGCAAAGTTAAGCTTTGCAGGCGAAGTTATGGCTTTGCAGGCGAAGTTATGGCTTTGCAGGCGAAGTTATGGCTTTGCAGGCGAAGTTATGGTTTTGCAGGCGAAGTTGCCCAGTTCAGCTACGGGTTTAGTTTTTATCAAGCATTTTGGCGATTTTAATACCCTTGTTATGGTTCGACATCACCCACTACGTTCCCTAACCGTTTTCGGTCGTATATATATCCCGTATATACTATAAAGCTTGGACCTTTAAGTAAAAACGTTTAATACTACGTAAACTTTAAAGGTCAAGAACATACCTTTAGCGCTCGTTCGATCTTGGTTAGCTTGTTTATGCACTCTAGATCTCGTGTAATAAGATCTAATACCAACTAACGTTTACTCTCTCTCGGGTCTTGCTCGTTTATGGTGTGTGTGTGTGTGTGTGTGTTTGGAGTGTGTAGAGATTATGATGGAAATGAAATGAGGGTTTAGGGTTTTAGGTTAGTTTAGGGGATATTTATATCCCTTAAAGCCCATGGACCTAAGGCCCATTCTCATTTAACCCATCTCAATTAATCTAAGTCCATGATCCGTTCTTTACTCGATATTAATTAATTAATAACGCGAAATCACTAAACGTAACTTTCTTTATTCAACATTATAAATTTTAGGATGTTACAATCCGCTGATTTGTTTTCACTTCTCTTTATATGAATGACTTTGCAAGAAGAGAACTGAAGCATCAAATCCTTTGCCTGTGACACATATGAAGCCATGATATCGTTTTTTGCTTCGTATGTACCGTTTATCTGTCCCGCAATCAACATGGAATCCACTCGGGATTCTAAATGTTTAACTTCGAGCTTTTTGGCTATCCGCAAGCCTGCCAAGAAAGCTTCATATTCTGCCTTGTTGTTGGTACTTTTGAAGTCCAGCTTTATGGCATATGTAAACTCATGGCCTTTGGGATTGACCAGCCTGAGGCCTGTGCCACATCCCTCATTGCTTGAAGCTCCATCCGTGAATAAGGACCAAATTTGTCCCAATTTCGGAGGTGCTTGGGGTTCTTGCTCGATTAAACATTCTTTTTCTTTGTGATGCAGAACTTCTGTCACGAAGTCCGCCAACACCTGCCCTTGATTGCTGGCCTAGGTTTGTATTCTATTGCATGTTCACCTAGTTCGATGGCCCATTTGGCTAGTCGGCAGATAATTCGGGCTTACTGAGAACATTTTTGAGCTTGTATCCGGTTAAAACATTGATGGGGTGCCCTTGAAAGTACCTGCGGAGACGTCGGGCAGCATAGACCAGTGCCAAAACAAGTTTTTCAAGCATGGAGTATCTTGTTTCCGGATCCGATAGTGTTCTGCTGACGTAGTAGATCGGTGTTTGAATATTCTTTCGATCTGCCAGGAGGACGGCCCCGATGGCAATGTCTGACGCTGATAGGTATAATGTTAACGGTTCCCCCGCACAGGGTGCTGTTAATGTGGGCAGCTCCATCAAACATTTTTTAACTTCCAAAAAAGCTTGTTCTGCTTCCGCAATCCAATTGAAATGTGCTTTCTTAAGGCAATTTCTTAGTGTTGAGATAAATGGGTGAGATTTGGCTGCATGGTTTGCCAAGAATTGATTCAAAGCAACCAAACGCCCATTGCGTGTATGAACTTCCTTGAGGGAGGACGGGGAAGGCATGCGGGCTATGGCTTGAACTTTATTTGGATTAGCTTTAAAGCCTGCATCCGTGACAATCACACCCAGAAACTTTCCCTCTTCCATTCCGAATGAACACTTGGCTGGATTTAACTTCATGTTAATACCTTTCAATGTTTCGAAAGTCTCTTCAATATCTCTCAGCATCTGATCTTCCTCAACACTTTTAATTACAAGATCGTCCATATACACCTCTAAGTTTCGACCAGTTTGACATTTAAATGCTATGTCCATCAATCGTTGATACGTGGCTCCCGCATTTTTTAGTCCGAAAGGCATCATTTTGTAACAAAAGGTGCCTTGATCGGTACGAAATGTCGTTTTGTCCTTATCACCAACTGCCATGCGGATCTGATGGTAGCCTTTGTAAGCATCCAAGAAGCACTTGAATTTGAATGGTGCCACAGCATCAACTTTGAGATCTATTTCGGGTAAAGGATAACAATCCTTGGGACATGCTTTATTTAGGTCCTTGAAATCGATACACATTCGCCATGCCCCATTGCTTTTGGGGACGATAACTGGGTTGGCGACCCAAGTTTGGTAATGAATTGGACGAATGATCCCTGCCTGCAAGAGGTCCTGGACTTGTTCATTCATTGCTTTTGTTTGTTCCGGACCCATCTTACGTTGTTTTTGAACAATTGGCGTAAACAACGGGTTTACCCTTAGTTTGTGTTCCGCGGGACACCCGTCATGTCCGCAGGTTGCCATGCGAAAACATCGACATTCTTTGATAATAACTGTTTCAAGAAAGTCCGCACTATCTCGGAGATAGCAGGGCCAATTGTTACAGTTTGATCAGGGGAATCTTTGTTCAAGACCCACTTTTCCGGTTCAGTTCTCAAAGTTTGTTTTGGGATCTTGCTGGGCTTTGAGCTCTCGGTTGCAAAGCAGTGCCTATTAACATGAATTATTGCGATGCCAGTACAAGTTGGGACTCCCACTGCACCATGTGCCGTGGACGGATGAGCATTGAAATCACCAATCGCTTCTCGCCCAAGGATAATGTCATGTTTTGATGTTGCCGGCAAAACCAGAAATTCGACCTCCTCGGTCCTCGAATGAATTCCATCGCTCAGGGTGACTGGAAATGAAATTACACCCCGCGGATGCATTATTTCTCCTCCGAATCCCGACACTGGAGTGTGGATGGGTTTCAATCTTTCTTTATCTTCTTCGTCAAGCTGATCAAAGCATTGTTCATACATGATATCTGATGTGCTGCCGGTGTCGAAGAAGACGTAATGAGAATGATAGTGTCCGAAGAGAGCAGTGATGATCAGGGGGTTCTTATTGTTCGGGCCTCCTTTAATTCGAGGGAAGATCACTGGTTCATTCTTCCACTCTTCATCAACAGACTCTTTCCTCTTATTCCCTGTATGGGACTCGCTTTGTATCATATGAACGTTCAAATCTTTAATTTTCTTCTTACCCGGGCCTTGGATGTCTCGAATGGTTGCTTTCCCATTGTCCGGTTTTCCAGTTTTTACCAAGTGTCTGAGCTTTCCAGATTTCACAGTCGTCTCTATTTCATTTTTCAATGTTCTACATTCATTTGTATTATGACCAATGTCGTCATGATACGAACAGTGCTTGGTAGCATCCAAGAATGATAGTCTTGTTAGTGGCTGTGGCTTTCTAAATTTTATATTCTCTGTGGTGAGAATTTCAGCGGGAGTCTTTGAAAGAGGAGTCCAATTTTTGGGACTTCGGTTTGCGGGTCCCGCTTTGTTCTTGTTGCCTATGAGGGATCTTGCATCAAATGGTTTTGATGCTTCCGCACTTGGCTGAAGCCTTGACCATATAGGGCCTTTCGCCTGTCTATTAGGTCTCGGATTCTGAAATTCAACTTTAATTTTTTGCTTCGGGTTACCATTCCTCAATGTTTTCTCAGTACTAGCATACACCTTTGCCGCAATCATCAGGTCGTCCCACTCTTTTGGCATTCCATCTCTGCCCGTAAGCGTGCGGACTAAATCGTCACATTTGACGTTTTTGTGGAAGGCACCACGAAGCATGTCTTTACTGATTCCACCGATGTTCAAACTTTCTTCATTAAACCTGGTGATAAAATCTTCTATGGACTCGTTATCGCGGCGGACAACATCCAAAATTTCTGATTGGTCTCGCGTATGTTTTTTCTGTCCACTGAAGTGTTGGGAAAATTTTTTCACCAGATCGTCCCAGCTAGAAATTTAACCGTTAGGTAACTTTTCAAACCATTCTCTTGCTGCCCCTGTTAGTGTCAATGCGAACATGTGACACCAATAAGGCAGCGTCCAACCACTAACACCACCTACCGCAATAAAGTTCTGGAGATGATCACTTGGATCAGTCATACCATTATACTTACCCACCGATGTAGGTATCTTAGCATTAACGGGAAAGGGTGCTGTGGCAATACTTGCTATGAACTTTGATTTTTCAGCGAAGGCCGCGGGGCGGTATGGTTTAGTAAAGTCTCTTTCCACATTGCTATGGTATTCGGTATGGCGGACTATGTCATGCGGACGGCTGCTTTTTTCCTGAGAACTCATCCTACTGTCTCCGGTATACATACTGTAATCTCACGGGTGGTAGGATGAATCGTAACCGTCAAACTCATCTAAATAAGATGGCATCCGCATATTTATTTGAGGACGAGGACGTAGCCTCGGAAGTTCGCCAAACTCTAGCTCCGTCTGTTGATTGTAACGAGTTTTACTTCCTCACACTGTTGGTGGAGGAGAAGGAGATCCCCTAGGGGATTCCTCATAATCCAAAGTGCGGGCGTGAAGTTGCTCGTTACGTTTTCTACGCTCGTATTCAGCCACCAAACTTTGTTGTTGCATATGGAGCCACTCTTCAGGAGTCAAGGCTCCTCTGGATCTGGAATTACGTCTATGAGATCTCGCCACGTCAGAGTCACCTGAATCATTTTCTAGATCCAACACTGACCGTTTTCGGCGAGTTTCTTCCGTAATCCGTCTGAGATTACCCAATTTAGAACCTTCCGGTGCCGAGGCCCGTCCCATATCTCGGGGGTGGTACCGGTTGGTGCTGTGACGTTCTCTAGGGTAAAACCCCCCAGGTGTTACGTCAATGTTCCGTGACCCTGGATCTGTGACTCGCTCAAGTGTACGGCCACTTAGAGTCGTGATGCGTGTAAAAACACTAAGACCCGGAGGTGCTTCTGTGTTAGTTACACGTGACTCAGTTGCAGGGGTTCTCGTCGGCCCTTCAGGAAGTTTACTCATATCAAACGAACCAAAAACCAACGAAAACTATTGCTGTTCTAACATAAATCACGGATGGCGCCAATGAAGAAACACGGATCCGCTCCCCGGGTATGGGTCCTGGATCCAGTGAGTCCACAGGGTACAATACGTTAAGTACTACCATGATATGAGTAAAGCTCCCTAAAGTCCAGTGACCGGAGCCTGCAAAACAAACACAGTGAGTCTCGTTACAGGAAGGACAAGAGGGGGGGGTCTTCCTGTAACCACCCTCCGGCGTGAGAATCAGTAACGTTCGTAATGAAGAAAATAGTAGTCCGAATATATGTGAGTGAATGAATACCTCATACCGTTTAACAAGGTATTTATAGCCGAAGGATGATGGAAGATGATTGGGGCAGTTGTCCTCTTCTAGAAGATCTTTGATAACCGCCTAGACACGTGTCTTCTTGTGATAGGTTGGGCTATACGTCCCATGTGCATGGGTACAACAACCTGGACACGTGTCACCAGCTGATAGGATGGATCACACCCTGACCATGTGCACGGTTATAACAACATGGCCAGGTGTCCTTTGTTCATTGGTTAGTATGTCACGTATTCCCCAAGTAAGAATCATGAGCCTTTCTTCTAGAAAGTATTTGAATGGTGACAGGTGTCCTACTGGCACTGTCCTTCAGTTATTTATCCGGACATATGTCATGTCCCGCGGACGACTTTTGAGGACGCCCGAATGCTTCCGCGCGTATTATGAGGACGTTCCTCCTCTATCTTGATATGCGGGTGATCCGTTTGTCCCGCGGGTGGCTTATAAGAGCATTCTCTGTGACCCGCGAGTGGTACTTAAGGGTATTTGGGTCTTTTTGGTACCCTACCCCTACACTAACTAATAAACGACACTTGACAAGTTGCAATAGGCCTTGTTCTTTTTGGTCCGTGATAACTTTTGGGTCAAGACACTATACGGCCCATTAACTTGTTTGTAAAGTGGTCACCAGTCATTTGTCAAAAAAGTCGGCTCAACTCGTGTCTTTGCTAGTAAATAAAGCCTGTACATTCAATGTGACAAAACTAGGGCCGTCCAAACTGCTCGTCGCTCGAACTCGCTGGAAAATTGCTCGGAAAATGCTCGCTCGTTTTTTCGCTCGAATGAAAACGAGCCGCTCTGCTCGGTTCGGTTTGTAAACGAGCCAAGCAACGAGCAAAGGTCTGCTCGGTTCGGTTCGACTCAAATATTTTTTATTTATTTTATATATATTTATATATGAATAAATATATAGACAAAACACATAAATATAAGTTTACAATTCTTTTTATCCGTTTAAATTTTTCTTATTTCGTCAATTTTATATTTTTATTTGTTCGCTTCAAGGTTTAGAATACTAAAAGTTTATTTACATGATCATTATATCTCATTTCAAACTTATTTTTAATAAAAATTTACAATCTATTACACGTTTGTCTAAAAACTATTAATTTATTTATAAAATATATTATTTACAAAATTCAAATTTGTTTCTTATTGAAAATTTTAAAATGAAAAAGAAATAAATAATGCTCGAAATCGCTCGATGTTCGATCGAAAAATGCTCGATTTGATTTTGGCTCGTTTCGGTTTTCGCTCGGTTCGAATTTCAGCTGTTTGGTTTGGTTGTAAACGAACCAAGCAACGACAAGCCTTCGCTCGGTTCGGCTCGGCTCGTGAAAAGCCCTAGACAAAACCGGTTTTTTTTACAAACCAAACCGGTTTTAAAACCAAATCGGTTTGGTTATTGCATTTTCCAAATTGGTTTGGGTCAAACCGGTTCGGTTTAGAAACAGGTTTAAGCATAAAAGTAGCCAAACTGATTCGCACTGGTTCGGGTCGGTTTTAAACAGGTTTAAGACAAAAAAAAAACCGGTTTGATTGCGAAATACTCAAACCGCTATACGAACCGATGGTATGATTCGGTTTGGGAGTTGGTTCGGTTTCAGGTTAACCGATTCTGAACCGGATTTTTTACACCTCTACTTATCATAACCAGTTTGGTTCCCACAAAAAAATGTTCATAATTATAATTTAATAAAGCATGTGGTATGTTAACAATGCCAAGTAATTATTTTGTTGAACAAAGAATCTGGCAGTTATCTTAATGATCCACGTGCGATTAAATTAGAGCATCTCATATAAGCTAGGGGTGTTCCCGATTCGGTTTTCACGTTTTAGGCCAAACCGTAACCAAACCGCTAGTAACTGTTTTCTATCTTCGTAAACCAAAACCAAATTGTTAAACTCTTAAACCAAACCAAACCGTTAGTAACAGTTTGATTTCGGTTTGGTTTCACGATTTGAACTTGTTGCGGCTTTATACAACGTGTCAATAATAATTCATGATATTTAATTGTATAGCTCTCGATAATTTGCAGAATTTAACAAATACCAGTATACCAATACCAACTGATTTCTTGTTCTTAATTGAATACTTGAAAGGCTAGCTAAAGTCTTTTGCGTTTTAAATTAGGCTTAGCCCTGATTTTCTTATTTACTGTCGGTCTTTATATTTAGTAATGTATGTTATAAACATTAATACTTTTTAATTTAATTATTTCTATTAATATATTTGTATACACATAAATATATTATATATAATTAAACCATACGGTCCGGTCCGGTTTTATACGATTGGTTTTGGGCACAAAGCGTAAACCAAACCGCTCGTTATGGTTTGAATATTTTTAAACCAACCGACCAAAAGTTATGAAAGAAAACCAACCAGAAACCAAACCAATGACCGGTTTGAACGATTTTGTAGTTTCAAGCCAAACCATAAACACTCATAATAGCTATGTTTGTGTTTCACACTAAAAGAAGATTTCTTCATATGATAACCTTGAGATTGATGAGTAGCTTCTACCAAGAAGACCCTGTGTCAATGTGTAGCTTTTGTTTTAATTAGTCAGGAAAGAAAAGCTAAGTAGCTAACTAATAAACGACACTTGACAAGTTGCAATAGGCCTTGTTCTTTTTGGTCCGTGATAACTTTTGGGTCAAGACACTATAGGCCCATTAACTTGTTTGTAAAGTGGTCTCCAGTCATTTGTCTAAAAAGTCGGCTCAACTCGTGTCTTTGCTAGTACATAAAGCCTAAAGGAGCAAAGTATGTTATCAAAAGGGCAAGCACCTTAAGATAACACTAACATATTTTTTGTGTTTTTGTTAAAAGAATTCTCTAAACAACTTTTGACACGTCCATTTAGATTTCATGATTAAGTTTATTGTGAATGTAATATTCAAAGCGGACCATTTTTCATTCGGTTTAAGTAAACTGAAAACGGATGTTTATTTCAAAACCAATAATATGTTAATAATTATGTGAACTGTATAATGCAGTTGTATGTAAACCTTGAATGTGATGCAAAAAACAATTATGTAGTAGTTATACTTTCTCTCATATTACCACTATGATTATATGTCTTAGAATACGTATAATACATCACTCCCGGCTAACCTTTACTATGTGTCACGTCAACAGCACGATCATGTTCAATCCCTTCACTCTGTTTTACTTAACCCATGAAATGCATCACTCCGACTTCACCCATTTTTTTAAATAAAAATATATCATTCGTTCAACAAAAAAAATGAGCGGCATGGAGATCCCCACGGGTGGCAAAGGTTTAGCGCCAAAATGAGGAGGGGCGGTGTTTGTCACCGACATCGCTGCCACCGTGACAGATTTAGCGACAATACGATGTCCATGTTGTATAACCTTAGGTACAAGTATATTATATTTTGTTCAACAAGGTCAATAAATTAAAATAAAACAAAACATCTACACAATTTACACAATTATATAATGACATTTATGTCCAAGTTTTATTTATTATTTACTTTTATCAAGTATCATGTTTGGACAACATTAATCATAATACTGTCACTAAATCACATTATCATCAAAGACTCAAAGTATAACATTATGTTTTCTGATCGATATGAAGCCAATAAAGACAACAAGAAAATTAACGTTGGGCATAATCATTGAACATCCTTCAAATATTGAACATGAAGATTTGTTGTTGGTGCAATAATACTTTCATTCAAACCAATCATGATGAGCATTAGCGACGGAGATACAAGTTTTTGTGACGGATTTGCCATCACTACTGTTCTTTCAGTGGAGAATATTAGGGGCCATGTGAATGATGATAAATGTATGTATTTATTTTTGTCACAAAAGTGTTGACTGGAACAGGAAAAGGTATCGAATTGGCACAAACATGCAAGTAGTGTAGAAAACAAGGAAAGTATTGCATGCAGTCAAATGCCATAATAATGTTTTACTACGACGGTGACAAAAATTATAAATACTCATTATATTTTTTTGTGAAGATGTAAACGTTATATACTTTTCAGGAATTTATATATTAAAAAATTAAGCAGTTTTGTTACAAGATTGTGTATAAATTAATTAGGAATAATAACACTTAATTTGTTTTACAGTTTTCTTTAATTCGTTGATGATTAAATAAAACATGAGAGAATGACTAACATATATGTCCACCTTTACCTGGCCAATCCTCAGAATGTCCATATCAATCTGCAAGAATTACAAGATATCTATGAAAAATAGCCCGGGCCGTCTAGTTTTCTTTTTTGTAAACCAATCATGGATAGTCACGTACTCACGTGTAATAAAACTGACAAAATGTATGCCCAGTAAAGGTCCTCCGGCCGCCAAGATTCTTTACTTTTGACACAAATATTCCCGTTAAGAGTTCAAGAGCCGCATGGTTTATAAAATCCTACCCTAGCACTTTATCCATACAGGTTTATATGAACATCTTGGGGATTGGCAGTGTAAAAGTGGACATTTTATCTTTTTCTCCTAAAACATTTACATTGGTTAAACTTTTATTGTTTAAATTTATAGTCTATGACAAGTAAAGTTAGATTGGCAATAGAATCTCTGATGATAATGTTAAAACCAATACTATAATAGTATAGAACAAACTAGATTACACTACTGTTTTTTTTAGTGTATACAAATACGTACTAATCTTAAGCTATTCAGTGCATTCAAGAAAATTCCTTTTTAATTTGTTAATTTTATATAACTAATATTATATATCAACATCAAGCTATTAATAACTCAGCTTGAAAGTAAGTCTTCTTTTTTAATGTTGGTTAATCCTGTGTTATTAGTTATTAATCACAAGTCTAATGGTGTTAATTTGTTACTATATTATGCTTTATAAAGCATGCATAACCCATTTCTCGTGTGATAAATGTAGGCAACCTAAAGTTTTACTTCGCGAAATCCACCAAGCTGATCAACGTGATCGAGCTTTAGCATAATCAAGCGGTTTCACTAAGTTTATACATTCATAATTTCATATTCATAGTATAGCAATAATTTAATATGTAAGTAATCTATATGCTTTCATGTATAAACATATTGAGTGTAATTTATCTAACACATGTGACAACGATCAATTTCTAAATGATATTGATATATACAAAGGCGTAAAATGTTATGTAACAAACAGGTGGATATTTGTAAAGTGTCTAAATTTATTATATGGAATATTATAAAATAAAAGAGGTGAAAACTGAAAAGTACCAAGTTAAATGAATAAGTCTAGATTAAAAAAAATAATAATAAAATAAAAAAAGTCAAAGGTGTCTTAGATGCAATTTTCTTCATTTGGGGTAACGTGAAGGAATCTCCATTTTTTTACACAAATTTAGATTTTAAGTGTTTGTGTTAATATTAACATCGACCAAGAGAGAAACCGTACGAAAACACAAGAGCATTGGAATAACAAATACAAGAAGATTTAGTAGTTTGGTCAAACATGAAGCATAATACAATAAGGAGATCTTGAGGTAATTACTTGTTTGAAAAAATTACAGATTACCTTAGTAGTAATGAAGTTACACCTAACCGTTCAGTTGTTGATCACCCTATTTTTGCTAACAATTAGGGCTTACAATAATTGTTGATCAATTAGTCGTTGCTAATCACTTAATAGACAATTCATATAGATAGGCTAGTTTGTACTGATGAACAGCTTCTACTATGATTAGTTTCTATTGTTCAAGTTCAACCGTGGTCGTGCCACTAACTAGACCAATAGCAATTTTTATAGGTTTTAAGGTATGAAAACGTATTTTCACATGGTCGTGACCCTAATTAAATCCTCGAGGTTCCTTGGTGTCAGGTATTTAATTTGTCTCGATCAAGCATGCATCTAACACCTCCTAACTCATATCGACAATTAAATTGGATGCCCTTTTAGTTTTATGTTAATCTTCGTTAACTAATATGACTTAATAACACTAACATTATCGAGATGTATAAGACTGGACGTTGCATTAGTATTGATCAAAGGTAACAAGAACTTAAAGCTATTCTTTTTTTTTTTTTTTAATATTTGATATAACTAAAAACTGTTTTTAACTAAAGCAAAGGAGATATTTAAAGTCTTAAAACTTAGATGATGAGGTTATTGATAACCCATTTATAATGATCATTAGTTAGATCATTGGATTGGCATAGTCATCATCTCACAATTGCTCAAGCTGGTATATTATATTAATACATCCCAAAGTATGATGTCTAAAGGTATGGAAAAAACTCGTGTGTTGAAGGGGCATTGCAGGGGGCGGTATACTAAACGAAAAGTATAGGTAAAAATGTTCAACCACGTACGCCTGTTGCGGCATGTTAACTCGCACAATTTAAACCGGTACGCAAATTATAGAAAAGAAAAACTAAGTTAACTTAGGACCCTTGTGTTGCAACGGGACTGTTAAACGTGAAAAAACACATGTAAAAATTAGCGTTGAACCAAAAATGAATGTTGCTGCAGGTATAAAAAGTATATGGGTTAAATGTTAGGATTAAAAATGAAAACGATGAAAAACATAAGGTTAAGAATAAATAAAAGATTTAACTAAGCATATGGTATAACTTCTTATCACAACTAACAATCTCTTTGCTAATTGCTCTATATATAATTTGCTCCATACATCATTTTTATCGTATATCACGGATACTTAGAACTTTGAACATCTAGAAAAGCCAAACACAAACAGAATTTCATTGGAAAATAGTTATTTTATATCATGACTTAGATAATGTTCCGCTAGTGAGTATATCTTGTATATGTCTATTATTATGTTCACTAGATGCTCCATCATTACAATATTCTGGATATAGTTATAAAAAAGTACATTTACTTTCAGTAACCGGGCCGATTCATTTTTGATACATATCAAACGTCTCCATGACACCTTTTTGCCACACCTATAAAAGTTTATATCTTTTACTAATTACTTGTTATGAATTAATAATAAATAGAAAAAAAAGGAAAAAGTGAATCCCATAATGATTCATTCACTATGGTGTGAAAGACATAATTCCTCCTAGCAAAGAAGAGTGTGGGGTTGAAGTGTTGAACCATGAGATGACAATTATGAATATGTGTTGGTGGTACCTTTTCCAATTTTCTTTTTATTTAATATTACCTCATAAATTATTATTCATGTTATAAACATCACATAATGCTGATATAATGTGTGATATTTGTGGGAAGGAAAGCCTTGATACGTGGGACCCACAAATCTCTATAGGTGACATCCACCTAGCAGATAGCTCCTAATCTCTAAGTGTCTCAAATGACCAATTGTTTATGCTAAGTTTTGATTATAATATTCCTATCCCAAAAGGACTTTGAAATATTTTTGGGTTGGACAAATGCTAACTTCATGTAAATTAAGAATCACCTTTAAGAAAAGCAAAATAGGAAGAATGTTGTAATCATTGATAAAAGTTATTTTAAATTTGAATAGTTCAATTTTAGCTAAGACCATCCTATAGCTAGCATGTAAAATGCACATTTTTATTATCTATACATAACAAGTGAAATTAGTATAGAAAAACATTTGAGCTAGTATAGTTAAGGTTCCTGCATAATTCTTTTTTCCCACTATTGTCATTTCCCTCTATGTTGATTATCCACATAAAATAATTAATAGTGTTAATGAGTTGGACCAAAATAACAATATTTTAAAACCGTGAGGACGGAAATGGGCAAAAAAGAAAAAACATTCTTAAACGGAAATGACAAAAGTGACTGAATCATAGGGACAGAAATAGAAGTTCACCCTATAAAACTTAATGGCTTCTCAATAAGAATGAGCTATTCTATACCGAGTATCAATATTGTATTTGTATCATTCTAACATAATCAGCATCGATACCAATATTAGTTTTTCATGTTTTTTGTATCGATGCCATTTCGTTTTGGTATTTATAATGGCAATAGTACCAAACTATTTAATATTCGTTCGTCACTCGGTTTTTACTAATTTAAATTTGATATTGGATCCATCTCATCCCTATTTCCTAATACTTAATGAGGGTGTTTGGTTCGATTCAAATCACGGTATTCATTTGATTCACGCATCATAGAAAATGATATTTGAATATTAAGTTTATTGTTTTCAAGTTTGATTTTATAACTAAAAACATATTTAGACTGTGCCAACTAACTTCCTAAGTGTATCAACCGTTTAAATTCTAGCATTCCGAGTACCTACAAACTAGCATATGGGTCCCCAATTAATAAGGGTTCAAATCCTGCAAGCTAGGTGCATATTATGTATTTTCTTTTATAATTATTAAACTATTGAAACAACAAATAAATTCTTAAGAGGGTAAACAGATAGAGCCGGATGCCACGCTGGCAAAATGGCCACGCTTGAGTGTTTGTCCGAGTTTGTTTGGTGTTGATCTCCAGATCTTCGGGTGGAGAAGGACTAGAGATATTGAGTCATGAGTCAGCTCATGCTAAAGTGATTTGGCCGCCTCCGTAGCACCATGCAACATGATAGGCACAACAACAATTGACCAACTGTCCAAGCAGGAGTAGCCGAGTAGTATGAAAATGTGAATCATGTAGGATCAACATCAATAAGTTGTCCCTAAACAAAGCTTAAAGGGGATATTGGCTCGTAGATGATATATAATGTAGACAAGATCGTATTTTATATTTATATCTTAATACTATTCGTATACCAGAATTGGGAGTTATATTAGATAGGTAACGATTTGAATTTTCATTTGAATAATGCTATTAAAATAGAAGTTTGTATATTCAATTTAATGGTTTTATTTTTCGAGTTACCTTCATCAGAAAACTCCTTGGCCTCGAATTACAAATGTATTTTGTAATTTCAAAATTTTAAATAATAAAATAAACAAAATTTCAAGAGTTCAAGAACGAAACCAATTCCATAAATTAAATTAAATTAAATAGAACTCAAAAAGTAATACATAGTTTTTTTCCCATCAAATAGCAATATATTTCAAATCCCACCTTATAAATACCTTATTGAAGAAACACGGATCCGCTCTCCGGGTATGGGTCCTGGATCCAGTGAGTCCACAAGGTACAATACGATAACTACTACCACGATATGAGTAAAGCTCCTTAAAGTCCAGTGACCGGAGCTTGCAAAACAAACACTGTGAGTCTCATTACAGGAAGGACAAGAGGGGGGGGTCTTCCTGTAACCACCCTCCGGCGTGATAATCAGTAACGTTCGTAATGAAGAAAATCCTGAAGTACAGAGACTAAGTGTAGTCCGAATATATGTGAGTGAATGAATACCTCATACCGTTTGACAAGGTATTTATAGGCGAAGGATGATGGAAGATGATTGGGGCAGCTGCCCTCTTCTAGAAGATCTTTGATAACCGCCTGGACACGTGTCTTCTTGTGATAGGTTGGGCTATACGTCCCATGTGCATGGGTACAACAACCTGGACACGTGTCACCAGCTGATAGGATGGATCGCACCCTGACCATGTGCACGGTTATAACAACCTGGCCAGGTGTCCTTTGTTCATTGGTTAGTATGTCACGTATTCCCCAAGTAAGAATCATGAGCCTTTCTTCTAGAAAGTATTTGAATGGTGACAGCTGTCCTACTGGCACTGTGCTCCAGTTATTTATGCGGACATATGTCTTGTCCCGCGGACGACTTTTGAGGACGCCCGGATGCTTCCGCGCGTATTATGAGGACGTTCCTCCTCTATCTTGATATGCGGGTGATCCGTTTGTCCCGCGGGTGGCTTATAAAAGCATTCTCTGTGACCCGCGGGTGGTACTTAAGGGTATTTGGGTCTTTTTGGTACCCTACCTCTACAAGTCCCCCCAGTCCAGTGTTTCTTCCGTGTGAAGTCTTTATGCGGGTGAAATTCTGGATTTAATGTGTGTTGGGGAATTTTGTTATTCGGAAGTTAGGTAGAAAATATCTTCTGTTGGTATAGATAATCGTCCAACCTCCCCTTTGGTTGAAGTTACTGTAGACGAGAGGATGCCGACTCTTCCAACTGATGTTTCAACGGGGGGTCCGGACGATCAGTCCGGCCGTGATACCCGTTTTGATTATTTGTTTCAAGGTGGGGGTGGTAGTGGTGATCAGCAAGACAGTCCTACTGCTGAGGAGGAGCATATTCAGACTGACGAGCTTCCACGTCAACCTCCTCCTCAACAGTCTGCTTCCACCCCGGCTCGCCTTAAACCCTCGGGTTCCCGTTATTATGGGGATACGGGCTTGGGTGACAAACACGAGTTGTTTGTCCCTCCATGAGGCATTACCAATGGTTCTCGGTTTTCCCAACCGAGAACTTGTATGGAATTTGTTGAACATTGCGCACCCCCTGCTGATATGGCATATCAGCGTGATCTTTCCCTCCATGACCTTCATACAAATGTTGCTTATCATCTGGCTAATGCCTTAGCCGGTAGCCAGGAGGTCTTAAGTTGTAAGGCCCCGTTCCCGGTAGCCCTACTTTAGCGTCGGATTTACTCATAAACACAGTTCTACATATCAGAGTTAATTAAAACTTTCGCGGAATATAAAACTTTAACCGTTTATTACAAACATTTAATCTTTTCTTTAAAACCATAACATATATTTAACACATCGTTTCTTCCATCTTCAGATGCTAGCCGTTCAATCCATGTCATGTGCCATCCTCATGCCGGCTCTTTAGTTCGCTCACCTGCGTGCATAATAAAAGTCAGCTACGCTGAGTGAGTTCTAGTTAATCAAGCAACTTACCATACAACCACATACAATATGTATGTATCCAAAGACACATAATCCACTGTCTAACCTGTCCACCTTACCACTTAACCACTTAACTGCCCCTAACCACTTATCCACTTGTTTACGGAAACACATAGAGGCTTGCTCTCTCACGTGTTCACGTTATGCCACTTAATAACATGGGCACATATAGGTTTTCCCTATCACGCACTCACGTTATGCCACTTAATAACGAAGGCACGTATAGGCTTTCCCTATCACGCACTCACGTTATGCCACTTAATAACGAAGGCACGTATAGGCTTTCCCTATCACGCACTCACGTTATGCCACTAACACCCTTACTAGACTCTTGCCACTTCTAACACACTCTACCTCTACCTGCCTATATCACACTTCATATCAGTTCATTATTTACGTAATAAGCAAGTCACATCATAGCATTCATACACACTAACAACCACTTGGAATTTACTATCCTCGGCGATACGTGCAATATCCGAAGATCGTTCACGTACCGAAAAGCATTATAAAATAGCTACCTCGTATAACATCTATAGCATACACTTACCACTTAAGGTAAGTGTATTCACACTTCACATCGAGTATGCACACAGCCCCGAAAACATAACAATGAAATGGGGCTAGAAACTCACCTGAATGCGGTTCCTTTCTCCGTTTATCGTGGTTCCTCTCTTTAACTGTGCTATGCTAACTGTATATAGGTTACACGTATCAATATGATGTGCGAAAATATATATATAAATAAAACACAAGTCGCAACTAAGCTTTAAAAACCAAACAATCTATCCTAGTTCACACAAACGGCAAGTGTACCGATCGCGTATAGTACAGATAAGGAAAGTCCGGATATCGAACTCGAAGACACGTGAAAACGTTTATAATTACGAAACTCTAACCAAGACTCACCAAAATATTATTTAAATGATTTTTTAATATTTAAAATTGATTAAACTACTTAACTTAATTAAATGAAAACTTTTAACAAAACTTTGAAAACTTTGACTGCAGTGATAAAAACGTCTACCTAGGAATGAATTATGTTGATAGAAATAACAAGACAACGGATTGAAAATATTCAAGACACCGGTTATAAAAGATGACACAACTAAAACTTGTTTAAGAAAGTCAAATTACCTCTCAGTCTCTCTAACAATCTCTAACTTATTTTAGTTGATTTTAAAGAATAAACCGGAAAAACAATTATTAACGTGTTCAAATGACGACTCACCTCTCGGTCTCACCGACACACTAGCCTAATGGAAACGAATACTACACAACCAAGGATAGAGGAACAATTTAACTTAACCCAAATTAAACCAACTAATTGCACATAAACACTCAAACTTGACAAGACAAAAACCCGCTCTCGCGCGGTCTTAATTCTAACAAGTAAAAGCAACGAGACAATATTACTTCTTATCTCCTCTCGGTCTCAAAGAAGGTGTATTTTAACTGATTTTAGATGATTTATATTACCCACTTATCCCTACGGTTGTACACCCCGCAAATAAACCCTAACACCAAGTCAAGAGTCTAACAAACAATCAATTAATCAAAACCAATTCAATTAATTAATGCAAGAGGATTATAAGTAATAACAAATAAAACACAGCCATCACACACAATCTAATTTATAGTTTAGTTAAACTTTACATCAATAATTTAAGTCTTGAACATTAACAATCCATTAAACAAGTCTAAACTATGCAACAATCATCTATCCTAGGTAGAACAAACAAGTTTAGCCTAACATAGATTTTGGACAGCCACATATACTTAAGAAAAACATCACAAACATCAACTTAAACATGATTAAATTCATTCAAGATCCAAACAATATCAATCACAAGACAAACTATCAATCAATTGCAAAACAATTCAAAGCAAAAGACGAAATCAACAAAGTTAGAGTTCTTGAAAAACAAGTAAAGTTTATGAGTGTTTTACTATCAAGTATGGCTGAGATCTATGCTTGTTATTGACCCCTAGCAGCTGCACAAGATCACCCTTGATGTTATCCTTCCTCTCCAGCCGTCACAACCCCTCAGCCGCCGTCCTTTTTTTCTTTTTTCTTGCTGCCCTGCTGTTCCGATTATGATGGAATGAATGGCTGGAAACTTCATTAATCAACTTAATATAATATTATATAAGGCCTTTAAGATGTGGGCTTGGGTCGGGCCTTGACTTATAAGTTTGAAAGTTGAACAATTAAGCCCCTAAATTCTTCAATTTAACTCTTTTTTCCACCAAACTTCATAACCTACAAGAAAACAATCATCTTTGTAATATTAAGCATAAACAAACCATAAAACTTAATAATTAAACTAACAAACAATTAAAACATGATAAAAATGTTACGGAAAGTAAGTGTGTTTCACTACACATCACAATACTCGTCCTATCGTATCAGATTATTTCAACTTAGTGCTAAGTTAAACTCAGGTGAAGTTAAGCTTAGGTGAAGTTAACCTCTTGTGAAGTTAACCTCAGGCGAAGTTAACCTTAGGTGAAGTTATCAACAGGTGAAGTTAACCTCAGGCGAAGTTAACCTTAGGTGAAGTTATCAACAGGTGAAGTTAACCTTAGCGAAGTTAACCTTAGGCGAAGTTAACCTCAGGCGAAGTTAACCTTAGGTGAAGTTATCAACATGTAAAGTTAACCTTAGGTGAAGTTATCAACAGGTGAAGTTAACCTTAGCGAAGTTAATCTTAGGCGAAGTTAACCTCAGGCGAAGTTAACCTTAGGTGAAGTTATCAACAGGTGGCGGCGGTTTTGATTTTAACTTCATTAACACCCATGTTCAACCCGTAACCCTTAATGATGATGTTAATCAGTCTCGCGAACATCCCCATGGCCGTTTTTAAACAAGGTTCGGCCCGAAAACGCGTAAAGGTTGGACCTTTAGGTTAAAACGTTCAATACTAGTTTAAGGTCCTCTTTTAATCGAGCCGTACATGATTATGGTTTCATTAGTTTCGTTTTGGTATCAAGTTTACAGCTTTTCGTTCTATTTATACCCGATCTAATCTTGTTCTAAGTTTCACGATTAAACGTTATTAAAAACATAAACTTTAAAGGCGAACGGCTTACCTCGATGCGTTCTTCTGTCTCGGTTAGCTTTCTTAAGGCTCTAGATCTTGTGTCTATCTTGAATAGCGTGTGCTTGCTCGGATCTCACCTCTCTTTATCTCGGCCGAAGGTTTATGGTGTAGGTGTGTGTGTTTTTTGAGTGTGTAGAGATTTGGGTGAAAGAAAATGAGGATTTAGGGTATTAGGGTGGGTATTTATACTACTAAGGCCCATGGACTATAAGCCCATCCCACTATCTTGATCCATTTTAATTACCCAAGTCCATAATTCTTTTCTTTATTTAGTATTATTATTATTCCACTAACTCATTTAATTCACCTAACGAAAATATTATATTAAATATTAATCTAGAAATTTCGGGATGTTACAAGTCTTCCCCCCTTAAAAAGGTTTCGTCCCCGAAACCTAACTTATTCCTTGTAAAATGAACACTTCTTATATTTACACACTTTATTGAATCGCCTCCGCTTTATAGGTCATCCTTCTTACTCCTGACTTGCAGTCATCGAGTGGTGTTCATTTGGAAACAATCTAATGCGGAGATTGCTCTTAAGAGTGAACAAGATCGCAATGCTGAGGCTGCCTGTCGATGGAATGAAGCTTGTGAAAAGCATAATTCCGTTCTTGAAGCTGCTCGAGCTAAGGCTCAGAGGGAAAGAGACGAGTTGACTCGTGTTTAAGAGGCTAATACTTCATTAGAAAATCAAGTAGCCCTTCAAGGTGCGCGAATTCACGATCTTGAAGCGGAGCTAAAGCTGCAGAAGGAGCGGGCTGAACTTAAGGATCAAAGTGCTATTGAAATCCAGACTGCCTATGACTCTCTTCTTCAAGCTCATGAGGAAACTACCGCAGAAGCTAAAGAGTTCCGAGCGCGGGCAGAAAGCGCGGAGCAGGAACGTCAATGGTTCCTTACTCGGGGAGTTGATGCTGTAAGTAATACTTTTATCCTTTGTTGTTTTACTCATGCCTTTTGATATTGGGAACTTACGTTTTTGTCTTACCAGGTCGTCCGCCATATCAAAGGAAGCAAGGAGCTGACTGACAGTTTTGCTAATGTGATGGCTGCTTCCTCATCACTCGGGCGTGTTACGGGTTTCATAAAGGGATGAACTATGCTAGGAGTAACCGCTCCTTTAAAGATCATCCGCTTTATGGCATAAACGTTAAACAAGACCGTACCGACCGTGTTAAGGAGCATGACACGTTAGTCTTCCCTCTACAGGATATGCTTCCGGAATTTGCTTCCGCATATGACGGTGTACAACTTTTGAAGAGCTATCTTGGGGAAGAATCTGAAGATGACTCTTCGGAAGATACGTCTGTGAAGGCTCCGGAGGACCCGTCCGCTTCAAACCCATAGGATAGATTTACCGTTTATATAACTTGTAATTTTTTTCTTTTCCTTCTTGTAATGTTTTTATGTCATTAATGAAGAATATTTCTTTTGACTTCGTATGATCTTTTTACTGCTTTTAATGCCTTCTGAGAGGGTTTTTCTGAATCCTTCAATTTGTTGAAATCTTTGAAAGTTTTGGATAACTATAGTGACGTGGCAGAGAGAGAAACTTTTTGAGGGTAACTGGCTGGACGTGTATGACACCCTTGACAGCCTGTTTGCACTATCTTGAACTTCCCGCCTGACGTGTCGGTCATGTGGCGGTTTGTGCTTTCTCTTTCCTCTAGTACTTTATGGATCGCATTAATTACGATGGGTATAAATTTGACCTTTGTGTCTTCCATTTAACCCTTATCGCTTTGAGATTTCTTTTCTTTCAAACGTTTAAAGCTCTTCATTTTTCTCTGAGACTTCTTTTTTTTTCTGTGACTTTCTTAATCCTTTCGGAGCCAAAATGGCTAAAGAGAAGAAGGGTACCCCTACTATTACTGAAGTTGAGGTTTGCCTTAAAGAAGAAGAATTTAACGATGTTGTCAGTGTATATGGAATGGCGTCGGAGTGGGAACCAGAACGTCCGGCTAGTGGTTCTATTGCCACTATTCCGCATGCAAAGAATATGGCTGTGTATATAGACCATTTTACAACGGGGAATTTCCGGATTCTGGTGACGCAGTTCGTCCGGTCGATCTTGACGACATATGGAATTCATCTCTCACAGATCCATCCCTTTGGGATGTTGAGAATTCGACATTTCGAATTTTGCTGTCAAACTCACAATTTTGATCCATCTGTTGGCATGTTTGCCGTGTTTTACAAAATGACATTCCATGACGGATGGTATAGCTTTGCATCTATTGATAAGAAGAAGACTGTTGGTACGGAGTGGATCCGTAGTCTTCATGGCTGGAAACCAAAATTTTTCTGGATCAGAGAGGATGTTATTCCGTTTTCAATGACGAAACGTAAGGCGGATTCTCCTATGCCTGTGGTTCCTGCCTCCGCTCATGAGGATATCCCATGTTTTAAAACTCTAATCTCAACTCCTACTCCCATGCGTCCCATCCATGAGGGGGCGATGGTGAGCGCGAAGATGAGCCGTTTATGGCCGTTCCCTGAATTGGAACCATATTACGAGAAGACTGATATTACTGCGGAGATTGGACCGTCCGGTCGTTGACGTGGGCGTTTCCAAAGCGGCAGGCAAGCGCAAGGTTAATCCGGAGAAGACTGTCCCCAAGAAGAAGAAGTCTAAAAAGACAAATCTTTCCGCCTTGGGAGACCGGTTGGAACGTCTTGATGCAGAAGACCCGTCATTGGGTATGCAATGTTTTCCTTACTTTATAATCCGTTTTGATTTGAGTCATTCCTAACCTATTGGTAATGTTTTTCAGTGAATCTGGATAACCTTTCTGAAGGTATTTCTGGTTTGAAGGAGTCACCTATCCGTCCGTCACAACCACCTCCTAACACCGCTGAGAATCCGGTCGTTGTAACGGATGATTCTCCATTGAATAAGGAGGGGGATGACACAACTGATCGTACTAAGGTGTCACCCTCTCATAACGTTTACCGCTTCAGGGAACAAGGGGGTGTGAGCACATTTCCATATGCTTCCCCAACTTCTCCCTCTCCTGGGGAGGAGGACCCCACCCCACACCAACCTAACTGGTCTTTACCTCAGGATTCAACATTCCGTGACGTGGACACATGTTTTGAATTTCTGGGGAAGTGTCTTACTCATGGTGAAAAGGAGAGACGTCGCCTTAGTATTCGCCAAGAATTACTAAACTCTCATTCTTATTATTTGGCGAATACTATGTCCACTACTCATGAGATAAACAGAGATTGGTTGGCAATGAATGAACAATGGGATGTGCTGGCGGCCTCTGCTTCTGATGCTAAACAAGAAGCTCTTAAAGCTATAAACGAAGCTAGGGAGGCCAGCCAGGCCCTGGAGGCGGAAAAAGCTCGGTCCGCTGCTAAGGAAGCCAAGGCTGTTCTCCAAAAACAGTTGGAAGAACAAGCCAGATTAATGGAGGCTCTTCAGGCTGAATCAGCAGCCAAGGAAAAGCGTTTATCTGACCTTAACACCAAGAGCCGAAATCAATCGTTGGAATGTGCTCAACACAAAATGGAGCTTATCCGGGCCAAGGCGGACCAAAAATGGCTATTGACGGAAGCTATTCCCAAGGTATGTGCCTTATTCTCATCATAAATGTTCCAAGTATTTTTAGAGTTACTTATGTGTAACTGTTCTATCAGGTCATTGCCGATGTTCGGGCTAGTGATGAACTTGGGAATTGTGTTGCTATCCTCCTTAAAGCTTCGAAGCAGGCTGGTCGCCAACTGGGTTTCCAAGAAGGCTATCGGTTTGGTTCAACCTCCAAGCTTCCTGAGGAGTATGTTCTAGCTGGCAAGGATACTGTTGCTATCCTTAAACAGAAATCAAAGGACTTTGATTCTCTGAAATTTTCTTTGACGGAACAGATATCCGCTCTTGCGGACAAGGAGGATAGCATTCCGCAATTAAAGATTCTTCTTGAACTTGATGAAGGAAACAAAGAAGAAGAAGGAGGAGATAACGAATATGCGGAAGATGCGGAAGGTGAAGGTGCGGGGCACAGTGATGCTGCACCATAGTTTTTTTTTTTTTTTTTGCTATTGTAACTTGATCCTTTTGTTGTAACTTCATCCGGAGCTCATGATCATTATCTTCAATCATAAGGATTCTGGCGGATGGGATACCAATCTCGGCAGGAATCATGGCTTCTGTGCCATATGTTAAACTGAAGAGGGTTTCGGAATTGTTGGAATTCCTTTGAGTGCGGAAGGCCCATAGTACATGGGGCAATTCGTCCACCCATCCCGTTTGTTTTGTTCCCAGCCTCATTTTGATTCCTTCTTTGATCGTCCGATTTGTTCTTTCGACTTGACCATTCGCTTGCGGGTGGGCTACAGAGGTGAAGATTTGAAAAATGTGTAACTCTTTTAACCATTCTTGCAACCCACTGTTCGCGAATTGTGTCCCGTTGTCACTAACGAGCTCTAGAGGGAGGCCGAAACGGCATATGATGAATTCCCATAGGAATTTTTTAACATTTGCTGCTGTTATGGAAGCCATTGGTTTAGCCTCCACCCACATTGTAAAGTAGTCGATGGCTACTATCAAGAATTTGACGCGTCCGGGGGCTTCAGGGAAAGGTCCAATTATGTCAACTGCCCATTTCTGGAACGGCCAAGCTGAAGTGACTGGAACTAACTCGTTTTTTGGTCGCAGCGTCTTAGGAGCATGGCGTTGACATGAATCACACTTCCTGATTTCACGTACAGCATCCATATGCATCCCCGTCCAGTAATATCCAGCGTTCATTACCTTTGCTACGACCATCCGCGGACCTGCGTGAAGACCACAAATGCCTTCGTGAACCTCTCTGATTAAATAATTCGCGTCCCCGGCATACACACATCAGAGTAGTGGGCCAAGGAAGGAACGTCGGTATAAAACACCGTCAGGTATTTGGTAGTTCAAGGCTTTGTGCTTTATCTTCCGGGCCGCTGCTTTTTCTTCCGGAAGTGTTCCGGACGACAAGTACGCTGCAAGGGGTGTCATCCAGGATTCTACTCCCGTTTGGATCACTAACACCTGATGTTGCGGAACAGACGGGCGATCTAATACCTCGATGCGGATGTCTTTGGCAAAATGTTCGAAATTCGTTGAAGTCAATTTACTGAGAGCATCCGCTGATTTGTTTTCACTTCTCTTTATATGAATGACTTTGCAAGAAGAGAACTGAAGCATCAAATCCTTTGCCTGTGACACATATGAAGCCATGATATCGTTTTTTGCTTCGTATGTACGATTGATCTGTCCCGCAATCAACATGGAATCCACTCGGGCTTCTAAATGTTTAACTCCGAGCTTTTTGGCTATAAAGCTTCATATTCTGCCTCGTTGTTGGTACTTTTGAAGTCCAGCTTTATGGCATATGTAAACTCATGGCCTTCGGGATTGACCAGCCTGAGGCCTGCGCCACATCCCTCATTGCTTGAAGCTCCATCCGTGAATAAGGACCAAATTTGTCCCAATTCCGGAGGTGCTTGGGGTTGTTGCTCGATTAAACATTTTTTTTCTTTGTGATGCGGAACTTCTGTCACGAAGTCCACCAACACCTACCATTTGATTGCTGGCCTAGGTTTGTATTCTATTGCATGTTCACCTAGTTCGATGGCCCATTTGGCCAGTCGGCCAGATAATTCGGGCTTACTGAGAACATTGTTGAGCTTGTATCCGGTTAAAACATTGATGGGGTGCCCTTGAAAGTACATGCGGAGGCGTCGGGCAACATAGACCAGTGCCAAAACAAGTTTTTCAAGCATGGAGTATCTTGTTTCTGGGTCCGATAGGGTTCTACTGACGTAGTAGATCGGTGTTTGAATATTCTTTCGATCTGCCAGGAGGACGGCCCCGATGGCAATGTCTGACGCTGATAGGTATAATGTTAATGGTTCCCCCGCACAGGGTGCTGTTAACGTGGGCATCTTCATCAAACATTTTTTTAACTTCCAAAAAAGCTTGTTCTGCTTCTCTATTGCCATGCGGATCTGATGGTAGCCTTTGTAAGCATCCAAGAAGCACTTGAATTTGAATGGTGCCACAGCATCAACTTTGAGATCTATTTCGGGTAAAGGATAACAATCCTTGGGACATGCTTTATTTAGGTCCTTGAAATCGATACACATTCGCCATGCCTCATTGCTTTTAGGGACGATAACTGGGTTGGCGACCCAAGTTTGGTAACGAATTGGACGAATGATCCCTTCCTGCAAGAGGTCTTGGACTCTCATTCATTGCTTTTGTTTGTTCCGGACCCATCTTATGTTGTTTTTGAAAAATTGGCGTAAACAACGGGTTTACCTTTAGTTTGTGTTCCGCAATGTTCCGCGGGACACCCGTCATGTCCGCAGGTTGCCATGCGAAAACATCGACATTCTTTGAGAATAACTGTTTCAAGAAAGTCCGCACTATCTCAGAGATAGCAGGTCCAATTGTTACAGTTTGATCAGGGAAATCTTTGTTCAAGACCCACTTTTCCGGTTCAGTTCTCAAAGTTTGTTTTGGGATCTTGCTGGGCTTTGAGCTCTAGGTTGCAAAGCAGTGCCTATTAACATGAATTATTGCGATGCCAGTACAAGTTGGGACTCCCATTGCACCGTGTGCCGTGGACGGATGAGCATTAAAATCACCAATCGCTTCTCGCCCAAGGATAATGTCATGTTTTGATGTTGCTGGCAAAACCAGAAATTCGACCTCCTCGGTCCTCGAATGAATTCCATCGCTCAGGGTGACTGGAAATGAAATTACACCCCGTGGATGCATTATTTCTCCTCCGAATCCCGACACTGGAGCGTGGATGGGTTTCAATCTTTCTTTATCTTCTTCCTCAAGCTGATCAAAACATTATTCATACATGATATCTGATGTGCTGCCGGTGTTGAAGAAGACGTAATGAGAACGATAGTGTCCGAAGAGAGCAGTGATGATCAGGGGGTTCTTATTGTTCGGGCCTCCTTTAATTCGAGGGAAGATCACTGGTTCATTCTTCCACTCTTCATCATCAAACTCTTTCCTCTTATTCCCTGTATGGAGTCGCTTTGTATCATATGAACATTCAAATCTTTAATTTGCTTCTTGCCCGGGCCTTGGATGTCTCGAATGGTTGCTTTCCCGTTGTCCGGTTTTCCAGTTTTTACCAAGTGTCTGAGCTTTCCAGATTTCACAGACGTCTCTATTTCATTTTTCAATGTTCTACATTCATTTGTATTATGACCAATGTCGTCAAGATGCGAACAGTGCTTGGTAGCATCCAAGAATGATCGTCTTGTTAGTGGTTGTGGCTTTCTAAATTTTATATTCTCTGTGGTGAGAATTTCAGCGGGAGTCTTTGAAAGAGGAGTCCAATTGTTGGGACTTCGGTTTGCGGGTCCCGCTTTGTTCTTGTTGCCTATGAGGGATCTTGCATCAAATGGTTTTGATGCTTCCGCACTTGGCTGAAGCCTTGACCATATAGGGCCTTTCGCCTGTCTATTAGGTCTCGGATTCTGAAATTCAACTTTAAATTTTTGCTTCAGGTTACCATTCCTTAATGTTTTCTCACTACTAGCATACACCTTTGTCGCAGTCATCAGGTCGTCCCACTCTTTTGGCATTCCATCTCTGCCCGTAAGCGTGCGGACTAAATCGTCACATTTGACGTTTTTGCGGAAGGCACCACGAAGCATGTCTTTACTGATTCCACCGATGTTCAAACTTTCATCATTGAACCTGGTGATAAAATCTTCTATGGACTCGTTATCGCGGCGGACAACATCCAAAATTTCTGATTGGTCTCGCGTATGTTTTTTCTGTTGACTGAAGTGTTGGGAAAATTTTTTCACCAGATCGTCCCAGCTAGAAATTTCACCGTTAGGTAACTTTTCAAACCATTCTCTTGCTGCCCCTGTTAGTGTCAATGCGAACATGTGACACCAATAAGGCAGCGTCCAACCACTAACACCACCTACCGCAATAAAGTTCTGGAGATGATCACTTGGATCAGTCATACCATTATACTTACCCACCGATGTAGGTATCTTAGCATTAACGGGAAAGGGTGCTGTGGCAATACTTGCTATGAACTTTGATTTTTCAGCGAAGGCCGCGGGGCGGTATGGTTTAGTAAAGTCTCGTTCCGCATTGCTATGGTATTCTGTATGGCGGACTATGTCATGCGGACGGCTGCTTTTTGCCTGAGAACTCATCCTACTGTCTCCGGTATACATACTGTAATCTCCTGGGTGGTAGGATGAATCGTAACCGTCAAACTCATCTAAATAAGATGGCATCCGCATATTTATGCGAGGACGAGGACGTAGCCTCGGAAGTTCGCTAAACTCTAGCTCTGTCTGTTGATTGTAACGAGTTTTACTTCCTCACACTGTTGGTGGAGGAGAAGGAGATCCCCTAGGGGATTCCTCATAATCCAAAGTGCGGGCGTGAAGTTTCTCGTTACGTTTTCTACGCTCGTATTCAGCCACCAAACTTTGTTGTTGCACATGGAGCCACTCTTCAGGAGTCAAGGCTCCTCTGGATCTGGAATTACGTCTATGAGATCTCGCTATGTCAGAGTCACCTGAATCATTTTCTAGATCCAACACTAACCGCTTTCGGCGAGTTTCTTCCGTAATCCGTCTGAGATTACCCAAATTAGAACCTTCCGGTGCCGAGGCCCGTCCCATATCTCGGGAGTGGTACCGGTTGGTGCTGTGACGTTCTCTAGGGTAAAACCCCCAGGTTTTACGTCAATGTTCCGTGACCCTGGAGCTGTGACTCGCTCAAGAGTACGACCACTTAGAGTCGTGATGCGTGCAAAAACACTAAGACCCGGAGGTGCTTCTGTGTTAGTTACACGTGACTCAGTTGCAGGGGTTCCCGTCGGCCCTTCAGGAAGTTTACTCATATCAAACGAACCAAAAAACTAACGAAAAATATTGCTGTTCTAACACAAATCACGGATGGCGCCAATGAAGAAACACGGATCCACTCCCCAGGTATGGGTCCTGGATCCAGTGAGTCCACAGGGTACAATACGATAACTACTACCACGATATGAGTAAAGCTCCCTAAAGTCCAGTGACCGGAGCCTGCAAAACAAACACCGTGAGTCTCGTTACAGGAAGGACAAGAGGGGGGGGGGGTCTTTCTGTAACCACCTCCGGCGTGAGAATTAGTAACGTTCGTAATGAAGAAAATACTGAAGTACAGAGACTAAGTGTAGTCCGAATATATGTGAGTGAATGAATACCTCATACCGTTTGACAAGGTATTTATAGCCGAAGGATGATGGAAGATGATTGGGGCAGCTGTTCTCTTCTAAAAGATCTTTGATAACCGCCTGGACACGTGTTTTCTTGTGATAGGTTGGGCTATACGTCCCATGTGCATGGGTACAACAACTTGGACACGTGTCACCAGCTGATAGGATGGATCGCACCCTGACCATGTGCACGGTTATAACAACCTGGCCATGTGTCCTTTGTTTATTGGTTAGTATGTCACGTATTCCCCAAGTAAGAATCATGAACCTTTCTTCTAGAAAGTATTTGAATGGTGACAGCTGTCCTACTGGCACTGTGCTCCAGTTATTTATGCGGACATATGTCTTGTCCCGCGGACGACTTTTGAGGACGCCCGGATGCTTCCGCGCGTATTATGAGGACGTTCCTCCTCTATCTTGATATGCGGGTGATCCGTTTGTCCCGCGGGTGGCTTATAAGAGCTTTCTCTGTGACCCGCAAATAGTACTTAAAGGTATTTGAGTCTTTTTGGTACCCTACCTCTATACTTATAAATAAATTTAATAAATTGCACATTACCACTTTACCACTATGTTAATGAAAATTTGGAAACATATACATTTATAAGGCTGAGGGGTGCGGAGCGCGAGAAGGGGCGCGAAAGCCCTTCCGCTCGCGCCCCGGGGCGCGAGCACCACACCACCGAGGTGCGAGAGGGGCGCGAGAGGGGCGCGAGCGCGGAAAAAGAGGCAGGCGCGGATGGGCTAGCGGCTGGGAATGGCGTGAAGGAGGCTTGGGATGCGTGAATAGAGCCGTTGGGCTCGTTTTTTATTAAAAAAAAAAATTTTTTTTCTCTATATATATCTATATCAAATACAAACCAACATCAATATAAAACATACAATTTTTTCTCTCTATTAAACCTATATCAAACCCAAACCAACACCAATATCACATACCAATATCACATACCACACCCAAAACCCAAAATCACCCCATCTTCCAAACCTTTTTTTAAAAACATGGCTGGAAATTGGTACCCAAACCTAGATTCAGATTACAGTTACGACGATTTATGGTCGGCACCGGACCAAGCGATGTTTTATTCGGGGTCGCAACAACCATCCGGCTTTCAACCATCCAACATACAACCGTCTCCTAACTTTGTAGTTCCGGAGACACAAGAACCAGAAGGTGAAGCTGCGGGACAAAGAAGACGCGTCCACCGGAAAAAACAAGTTGCAACGGACGGGTCGGGTTCGGCTTCGACTGGAAGGACGAAACGGAAAACCACTCCGTGGTCATCATATGAGAAGGAAGCCCTGTGTCGGGCTTGGATAGTCATTTCTGAGGATCGGCGTTGCGGTAATTGTTTTAACGTTTTTAAAAATGATTTTTAATAAAAAAGTTAAATAAAAAAGTTAAATGACTTACAAATTTATTTATGCATTTTGCAGCGGACTACCAAAAGAGCAAGGTCTTTTGGACAAAGGTTAGGGAGACGTTCTATTCGCTCGTTGGGAGTACAGAGCGGAACGCCGATATGATTTCGGGTCGGTGGACCGAAATCAGAAAATTTGTCGGCTTGTTTACTAATCTGTTCAACAGGAACGCCGGTCGTATGAGACCAAGTGGCAGTGACGATTTGGCGGTTTATAATTTCACTGTCGAAGAGTGGAGGCAGGAGTGCCTGCGGAGGTATGGGACGGTGAAGACGTGGGACGGTGTAAAGGTGTGGGAGAGGTTGAGAAGGTGTTCTAAGTGGGTTGAGCTGGTGGCGCCGGACCTTGATGCGGAAGTAGGGCCGAAACGAACTAAAACTAGTTCGTCTGGAGCGTATAGCACTTCCGCCGGGTCGGATTGCCGGGTTGGATTCGACCTAAACGTTGCGGGGGAGGAAACGTCTTCACCGCCGAGGAGGCGGCCATTGGGAAGGGACGCCAGGGGCAAAAAACCGGCTGAGGGGGAAGCCGTAAACATCAACGATCTTGTTGAATCCCTCAATAAATTCAACAAAACCATGGAGGTGGTCTCTAATGACAAAAAGGAAAAAAAAAAGAATGAGAGATTTGGAATTCCTTACAAGAGACTTCAGTAACCTAAATCCGGTCGACCAAATGCTGATGGAAAAACAAAAGGAACGTATCCGGAAGAGGTTGATCGAAGAAGACCAAGCCGAAGAATAAGAATAATGTTTTTTTTAGTACTTTAATTTTTTTTTAGATATTAATGTGTTTTTTTAATTAATGTGTGTTTTTTTAAATAATTTATGAGTTTTTTTAATAATACGTTTTTTTAATACATTTATAAAAAAATAAAAAAAAAACCGCTCGCGCCCCCTCTCGCGCCCCTCCACACCATGTCCCGGGGCGCGAGCACCACTACCAACACCCATCTTATCAAGTTTCTCTCTCTGCCACACGTCACAATATTATTGGCTGGCGCCCCCACTCGCGCCCCCCCCCACACCCCTCAGCCTAACGAAACATGGTGGTGTGTGACATCAGAAGTATAATTACGAAATAATTGAATATACAGTGCGTGGTGGGCTCCTCTATTTTTGAAATATATAGAATGGAGTAAATACAAACAAATAATTGAGGTTTACATTATTTTGTATAAAAGGAACTACTGCAATGTCCCAAAATTGATTGCTGCTCTTAAGTCTGCCCATGTAACATGTTTCTTTCATGACCCAAGTACAAACATGGAATCGATATTGTCAAGATATGTGGGTCACTATTTTCGTAAGTTTTCTTTTGGGAACTTGCACAATATATTCTTTTATGAAAAATTATGAGACGAATGTTTTATTAAATCGTTTTTTTTAAATGATAGACTGCGGTGTCTTTAAGCATGCAATCCTTGCATTTTAAGATTTTATATACGAGAATTCCTACTTAATACACTAACGTTACAAAAACAATGTATGTAGCATCGTTATTTTATCTGTTGGTTTTGACAACAAACAATCATGAGATCTAGTGTGAGAATTTATTAGATGTATAAACCCGTTTGCGTCAAAAGCAAAACCTTATTATTAAAAGTTCTAAGACATTTTTTTAACAACAATCTTTTTACAACTAAAATCTACCGAACCTTAAAACTTACAAACAGTTTTCTATTTATTTTACTAAACTTACTTTTAAACCCTCTTGAGATTAAATAGACACTTTGATCTTGATCGATCTATTATTTTGATCCACATCAAAATATGTAGTTTTCACTTCTCATAATCTTTTATCTATAAATAAATATTTAATAAGTATCGCCATAGTCAATTGCTATCTGATGGTTTGGATGTTGACTGTTCAAATCTCACAATAGAGAAGGTAGATGGATTTAAAAGTAGATTATTAATTAGTTTTTTAAAAGTATTATGGGGTTTGGGTTGTATTTTTATGTGTGTTTAATACTCAATCAAGGCGTGCCCAAAATGAAGTTAAAGTTAATCGAATATCGATTCACAAGGTGTTGTGTTTGAAATGAAAAACTTGCAAAAAAAAAAAAAAAAAGGTTACAACTTATCTCACATTAGAAGGTGGAATCTCACAAGTGCGTATAAATGGGAGTATTTCTTGGGTATTACTTTCTTAGCAGTTAGCAATAAACAAGAATCCGAGCTAAAAGGGTGCTAAGCACCCTTACACACGCACACATGTTTGCGATCTTGAGCGAATAAAGTGATCCAGCGTTTTGAGTTTCCAGTTGATGGATCGGTTGGTTGTCACTGAACGACTCAGGTTGGTTGCTATTGACGACTTGGGAGCACCAGAAACTTTTTACAAATGGGTAGCAACATGTGTGAAGGCAGTTAGTGTTGATAGTTGAGTTGCCGTTGGCCCGTTGATGTCGTATGGGTGTACAAATTCGGATATCCAAAAATTTCAAATACTTGATTTCACTATTATTAAATCAAATATAGTTCAATCCATATGTTTAATACAACTTATTGCTTTGGAGATTTCTTTTGTGTTGAGTATAAAGCTAATGGAGTGGCTTAGGTTGTGGAGTTACGTCAAAGAATACATCAATTATGCATCTCAAAATCTCTCATTGGCCAATCGGTATAGAAACATCCAATTTTATGCAACTAGAACTAGGGGTGTTTTTTCGGGGAATTAATTTAGGTTTCGGGTTCGGTCGGATAATTCGTGTTTGAGCTTAAAAAAAATCAACCCAAGGACCGACCCAAATAAGGTCGGGTTGTTCGGGTTTTGGGTTAATTCGGGTTGGGTTTAGGGTCTTACATATACAAAATTCACCTTTAACAAGATCATAAATAAAACCATAATTCAAACCTTGATAAAAACATAATCAAGTTAATTTCAACATACAACCATATTTAACTATAACAAAATCCAAAAGCTTCATAATTCCAAAATTTAATAGAAATAAAATGCTTGAAACATAAAATTTGATAATTATTATGGGAACTTATAAAAAATGACAGCACTAGGCATCATTGATCAGACTATATTAAACAAGAAGATTTAAAGTAATACATTGAAATAGATTTGAATGACCCAAGTTGAGTGTAGAGTGGTTCACTGCTTTTTGTGATTCTATGTGATGTGTGGTTGTGGATTTTAGAATGAAAAGAACCACCGAGCAATACTTAAAAGCAATAAATAATTTAGGGTTTTGAAAAATTAAATTGTGAATTGAATGAAGAAAGTATGCCTCAACTAAAACATAAATGTGTTTGAGAGCATGAGACATTTGGTTACCCTCGGGTTATAAAACACTATAACCAACTATTTGAGTTATCGGGTCAACCAGATTTTGGATATTCTAACCCAAATACCAACCCGAGTGTTTATTCTCGGGTTCGGGTTAATAGTTTATTCGGGTCGGCTACATTCGGGTCTCGGGTTGCTTCGGGTCGGGTTTGTTGTTCGGGTACGGTTAAAAACACACCCCTAACTAGAACTTACTATTTTCAAGTGAATTTCATATTCAATGGTCATCTCATAAAGTACAACTGCTTCCGGTTGTTGTACTGTTGTAATGTCTAAAACAATCTCAAATTGAAGAGTGCGATGACATAACACACAAGAAAATCATTTTATAAAATAATAATAAATCTATGTCCTTTCGGTATGTAGTTATGGAATTATGTACTTTAAAGATTACGTAAATCGTCTTTGACATAAACCTAAATTTATAAAATTCTGCAATATTCTAGAACATGCTTTAATCTCCATCAAAATTCTTATTTTTCATTATATTGTCACGTGAAAGACGTTAAAATTCATTAAAACGTCGTTAAAATTCATGAAACGTAAAAACAAAAGAGTTTATTTTACCTAATCACTTTTTATGGTGTTTTAAGTGACAATGTTACTCATGCATGTATGATGATGTTTGCAAGTGTTTTAGATTTGAGTTTAGTTGCTTTGTAGAATTGTAGATATGCTTCTAACATGGTATTCAATGGCAATAATGTCAAAAGGAGTTGTAATCATGGCTTACTGGCCAGTCGATCGAATTGCTTTTAAAACCACCCACGCTATACGTACTATTTCCATTCCCCTTTGTTACTTGTATTTCTGTTTCATCATTAACTGTGAATTTTAATATAAAACCACTTAAAATCGATAGAAAGACACCGAACATGAACTTAAATTCGACATGCATGAAGGTATTTTCAAACAATTTATTTAGAAACAAGTTATTTAAAAGGTGTAAAATTGAAAGATAACAAATATAAAAGACTAAAAAAAGGGTAAAAACCAGTTTAAAAACTCCAAAAATATATTCGAAAACTTTCCATATAAAATTTATAATTGTTATTCAAAAGTTTAGTTATTATTATAAATAATAATAATTATAATTATTATATTTTAAATCTTAGATGCTTTTTATATCTTAGATAATTAATTTCAATAAATGTCATCTTAACACGTCCCGTCCATGTAACCCATATTCATAAATATGTCCACCTTTGGTTAGACAATCTAAAGTAACGTTGCAGTTTTCGTGTGACGGATGTGGTGATGCCATTGTTCATTACTTTTTGATAGGTATAATTGCAATATAATTAGAAAATGTAACATCATGTAAAAACGTAAGTTTTAAAATTAGAATCATGTCATCCTTTTCCCGGTTTTGCCCCACTCACACACCCAAAAAAAGTTGTTTTTTAAAGACGGCTTCATAAAACGCCCAGCCTCTCACAAAGGCCATTTTGGAACGTTTTAAGCAAAACCGTCTCTTCTTCAAAAAAAAATAAGTGTGTTTGAGAAGCTCTATGGACATTTAGCTTGTTAAGTTAGGAAAATATATCTTAAGAATTTTGTTGTGGGAAAACTTAAAAAGCTCCTAGCCCTATCTTTAAGGACTGTTCCCTACAAAGCGTGACTCATGCAATAATAATAGGAGTATTGGACCACTGCGTAGTAGTCCTTTGCTTTGCTTACCTTCCATCACGTTGCATTCAGGAAAAACAAGAGTGAAACACAAAGGGTAAAATTGTAAGAGAACCACACATTTAATGGTATTGGGGGTGTTAAAAGGGGTAGGGTTCATGGATTAATGGCATATGAAACCTGAAAATTATGTCGTGCACGCATTAAGTGGTTGATTGTTTACATTTTAATCGAACCATTAATAGGTGAATATTTGATTCGGTCGGAGTTCAAACTATTTTGTTTTTAAAAAATATTTTAATGGGTAAAATTGGGTCTGAATCAATCAACATGTGATTAATGTTGAATAGAGAAGATGAGGATGTCTGATTTGACTAGATTTGACTGATAGTTTATTTACTGAAAATTATGTCACACACACATTAACACAAATTGTATAAATAACCCAAGAATAATTGTTTTTAACTATTTTTTGTTGAAATTATTATGAGGCATGACTGACAAATAAGTAGCAAAATATGTTTGATATTCATGGTTTAATAAACATTAAAGTGTAAAGAGTTGTAGTATATAGATGTTTTAGGTATGTTTGGTAAAATTTAGTCATTGCATTAAAGAGGGAAATGAGTATATTTGAAAATTGAAATATGAGTGAAAATATGAATTGATGACTGATGTGATTTGTTTTAATTCATTTCAAAACATACAAATTTGGATTTTCTACAAGCTTTTTATTATTTGAACGTTTTTAGCACCATTGGCGGTTGGGAGTAGAGGTGCATAAATCGGGTATTTAAAAAACCCGGAACCGGGTAGGAACCGGTTCCGAGTATGGTCAACAAAAGTCAAACCCGGTTCGGTTCTGGAACCGGTTCCGGGTATAGTCGGGTATTTGACCGGGTTTTGACCAGTTCCGGGTCGGGTTTTGACCGGTTCCTCCGGGTTTTTTTCGGGTTTTTGACCGGTTCCTCCGGGTTTTTTCCACCGGTTCCGGGTCGGTTCCGGTTCCGGAACCGGCTCCTAGGAGAAATCCTATACCCGGTCAGGAACCGGTTCCGGGTATGGGTTAGAACCGGTTCCGGGTCGGTTCCACCGGTTCGGTTCCGGAACCGGTTATTTTGTGCACGTCTAGTTGGGAGGGTTCATTAAGGGTTGTCCCTCGATTCAACCACGGGGTTTAATTATTTATGTTCGAATCTCTTTTACAGTAATGCTATCCAAATTTCAGAGTTTACACATGAGCAAGGATTCAAATCCAAGACTCCTCATGAAAAAACCATAAGAAAATCCCATCAAAATAAGAATTGTGATTACCTACCAAGTGTATTGGTCTTAACAGAAATCAAATTAGAATAATGTTTAACAAACTTAAAGGAAATTAATAAATCAAATGTTGGGATCAGACATTAGACAAAGACCAAACAAGAAAACCAGAGCTGTTGACTGGTGGGAGAGTGCTCTTTTTCTTTCTTGATTTTCTAAACTCATTTTTCAAAATTTCTCTACTCAATAATTCATATAATACCATATAAAAGTAATATATTTATTATATGCACACGTACATCTTTTGTAACATATACACGTAGAAAAATACGTAACTATAAGTTTCACAAATTCTAACAATTTGGGTTATCATACAACATTTATTATTGTGATAAAAAAGTTTTAAAAACAAAATTCGTAATTTCTCTTTGTAACACCCAAACATCTCTAATGTTCTAATAAAGCCATATCTCAAATAAAACCCTCAAGTTCAAGAATGATGACTTCGATATCCGACCCACCAAGGTTTATTTATGAACTAGTTTGATGCCCGTGTATTACATGGGTAATTGTTGAAAATTTTAAACTTTTACCATTAAGTGAAATACATTTAAGAAATTGATTATATATTGTTAATACAATTACAATTAAATTAAAATTACATAAATTACATAACTAAGATTACACAAATATGTTACAAATAGGTAAAAACTTTCTTTTACACTACATTTGTAATTGTATTAGCATGTATACATTGTTTATCAAAAATCAAAATCTTTAGTCTATGTCTGCTTGTAGTTATTAATAAAGTAACATATTAGCCTGCTTATAACTCTTGATATAGCCCTATATAGTTGTCCGTGTGACAAAAAAATGTTCTCCAAGTACATACCAACTCTAAATAAATGATAATATATATTTATGATACTAATAAAAAAAATATTCGTACACATAAAATATCATGTCATTTGAGAATATTTGCTCATGTTTATAAAAAAACATGATTATCTCAAAAACATATACCTGAACTTTGATGATATAATCATTCTTAGAATCTTTACGATTTGAAGTTGATTGATCATGATAAATTTGTCGTTATTAATATTTTGTGTATGACAAATGTTTTAATTAACTTTATATTTTACAATTAAAAATTGTATAATCAAGCAAAATAAAAACCTAAAATTTAAATATAACAAAATGATTTGTTTGTTTCATATGAATGTAATTGCCAGGAAAATGAAAAATAAATACTAACATTATTACCATGTTCAAATGATAGGATTCTGAGTTAGAAAAATATTATAAGATTTAAAGTTGCATAAAGTTAATGTAGTGATTCTTATATATAATCGTTGAAAGTAGGACTGTCAGTTTTACCTGTAACATGAAACCCAACCCAAGAAAACCCGTACCTGAACCCAAACTAACCCGACTCGAGAAACTCGAACCCAAGAAAATACTAACCATAACTTGAACCGAAGTAATTCGGGTTGGTTCTTGGGTCTGAATTCTAGGTTTCGGGTCAACATGAAAACTTATAGTTTTAAAATCATATGTATTTCTAGGTATTAAAGGCTAAGCCTTAGCCGCTGACGTTGTCAGGATTTAGTCCAAGTTGATTGTTCTCATTCCACATATTATGAATCAAATGTTTATTGTTTATTATTTTGAATATAAACCATAATAAACACTAATGACTAATCGTCTATTGTCAATCCATATGGAGAATACTTATTATATGTAGTAACGAATTTAGTTGGAATAAACCTATAATTTTAATGTCATATATTGAAATGACTTAAAAGATAAGGACCATATATGAAAATTGGTTGAAAAAAGATGAGGAGAACTATGGTATTGACAAGTGGCAAAACTGGTAGACTTTTATTAGAAGAGATAGATTAGGAGATTTAATGTTTATCTTAATAAACCCATAGTTAGGCCGATGACAATTTAACTAATTAAAACAAAGTTTGACATTACAAACAAACATTGAGTCAGTTTTTTCTTTATGTTAACACTAATTATAATTGCAAAAGGAAAAAATATACTTACCTACAAGAGAATAAATTTGTTAAGCCTGACACATGATATGTTTCAATTAGATTCAACTATTTACTAAACTTAAAGATGAAAGTTACGTGACAGGTAGAGTTACAATAAGAACAAAAGTAATGTCTACTATAAACGAAAAGGTTTGGGTGTTAATTGATAAGGAAGGTTATGAAGTGGAGATCAAAGAACTTTCACCGTGGTCACCTTCAATTAATCGTGGTGCTCCATCGGAGGATGATACGGTGGAAGGTTCTTGCAAGGGGGACGGCGAAGACATTTTTGCAACGAATGATTTGGAGTCGGAAGATTCGGTTAAGGAGTTTAATGAAGATGCTAACGAGGATGCGGTAAGGAACGTAGAGGAAGAAATATCTTATGTTGAGGAAACTTCATTGAGGCAAAATGAAGTTAAGAAAAACCTAAAGGCGCGGGGGAACTATTTTTTTGATTTTGCTTCAGTGAATGCGCGGGGGAAATCAGGTGGAATTATTTCTATTTGGGATCCTTCGGTGTTCGTTAAATCAAAAAATATATTGTTTTGATAATGTGCTTATAGTGGAAGGGATATGGGTTAAGTTAAAGGTCTCGGTTTATATGGTGAATGTCTGCGCGCCTCAAGAAGAGAGTGAAAAACTTATTTTATGGGAGGTTATCTCTTCGTTCAAAAGGAATAATCCGGGTTTGTATTTTATTTTTGGGGATTTTAATTCTTGTAGGTACCCGTCAGAGAGAATGGGGACCGTTTTCTCTAAAGTAAATGCTTCGAATTTTAACTATTTTATTGATCGCATTGGTTTATTCGATATGCCTCTAGGAGGTTTTAAATTTACTCGGGTTGGCTTCTCGGGTAAAAAGTTAAGTAAACTTGATAGAGTTTTAATTTCTGAAGAATTATTGGAGGTGATGCCGTCTTTGGCGGCTACGATTCTGCCTTCGGGTTGTTCGGATCATAGACCCATCATGTGTGACACCCGGTAAATTCCCAATCCCTTAAACCAAGTAATCAACCTAAATATTAGGTAATTATGTTATATGCGCCCTGCGCGAGCTCGCCATGTTAATCAGCGCGTGCATTTGTTATGTGCGCCCTGCGCGAGCGCGCCATGTTAGTCAGCGCGTGCATTTGTTATGTGCGCCCTGCGCGAGCGCGCCATGTTAGTCAGCGCGTGCATTTGTTATGTGCGCCCTGCGCGAGCGCGCCATGTTAGGCAGCGCGGGCATATTATGTGCGCCCTGCGCGAGCGCGCCATGTTAAGAACCAGCGTGGGCATATGTTATATGCGCCATGCGCGAATGTTTTGGCTTTATGTTTTCATGTACCTTAACGTTATGTTGTCTAATGGGTTGACCATCCCGCATGATGCTAAGGCGGGTGCATCCTAAATCGTTTATGCGCGTGCGGAAGGGAACTAACCTTCCCGCATGGCGGGAACATTGAGAGCTAGTTTGTCTGAAGCTCCAAGATGGAATTGACTTCAACATAACTGATCACTATGTTGAAATACCAAGACCACCTGGAGAATCTACAAATGAAACTCAATGTCCCTAACTGCGAGAAGGTTACGCACCTACCCGCAGCAAAGAAATGTCCTTCACGCAGAAAGCTATGCGCACAAAGTGATACGCACATAACACTTAGTCTATTCTCCAGACGTAAGGAGATTACTCCCGCCCAAAAGGAAACAGTAGCGTGTTTCAGAGATTTTCCACTTTTTACTGTACACTGACAAAAGTACCTGAAAAAGCACACTGTAACATGAAAAGTCAACTGTCAGCCACCCTATTCTCACCAACCCCAGACCTGCATGTCCTGACCAAATCAAATCAAAATCTTTTATCCACTACTCCACTTTTAAATAAATAATAATAATTTCCATACCTTATCATCATTACACCTAGATATGAAAAGATTACAATCCCCTAAAGCAAGGGATTGTGTTCCCTTGAGTTTGCCTATAAATATGTAACCTAAATTATCACCCAAAACACACTTCAAACTTCTCTCTTAAGAACTGCAACTTGCACTAATCATCTCCCAAGCATCCGTTGTTTTCGTTTCCGATCCTGTTACCAGGTAAGCCAAGAATATAACCTTGAAATCTGCTTTCCAACCCTTATATTCTCCTAATTCTTGATCTTAATATATATACTTCTTGTTATTTAATCGCATTCTAGACCTTCAATTCCGAGGCCAACACCAAGAAAACCCGAATCTCGATTAATCCCTTAACAAGAACCACAGGTGAGTCTCACAGCCCCTATTTTCACTGTTTTCACTGTTTTTAAACTGTTTTCGGGGCGAGGGACACGTACTTAAATAATGTTTTATCATGGTATACTTACAAGCTATGCAAGCGATTATGTGTTTAAATTATATTTCATGATGAGCAATGCGAACGGTTATCTAAGGTTTTCGATGTATGTGCGCTAGAACTCGAGTAAGTGATCACTTTACCATTGGAACTCTAAGGGTAGGGACTGCTGGTTTGATCCACCCACTCGTAGGGGTCGCACCTCTTTGCATGGACGAGTGCCTAGTATGGTCATGGGGCAGTACTATGGGTTTGAGCCCGCTCGTAGGGGTCGCGCCTCTTTGCATGGACGAGCGCCTTGTTTTCCGGCACAACGTCCGCGCGTAACCCGCGGGACGGAATTATTGATTAGCTCGTAGGGGCAGCGCCTCTTTGCATAGACGAGCACGGTTTTTCAGAAATGTCCACGCGTAAACCGCGGGACGGCATTATATTATTTAGCTCGTAGTGGCAGCGCCACTTTGCATGGACGAGCACACTTCCGGTAATGATCGCGCGTAGCCCGCGGAACGACTTTTATCAGAAAAATGTGTCAGATCTATGTTTTCATACGGATTATCAAGTATATGTTTAGACATGAAATCAGAAATGTGTTTCAATATGATTTTATCAAGACTATGATGCAATGCGATTTATATAGTTACTAAAACTTGTGAACTCACTCAGTTTATACTGATTCAAATGTTTTTACGTGTCTTTCAGGAGATAACTAGGTAGCGCATGGAGTCACACTTAGAGCACCTCACGCTGAACATCTAAAATTAGCTTTTTGGAAGATTTTAGTTCTATCCCTTCGATGCGCGTAGTTGTTCCCGCCGCGCAAGGGGATAGGGCGTGGAAATCTTCAACAGTTTTATACTTGGATGTTTTTATGTAATTTTTAAACAATGTAATGTATTTGTATTAAACATTTCATGCGCAATGAAAATCTTACTATAAATGTTTGCAATGGCCCGTGCTTAATTATCAATCCCCACTCGCGCGCGCCCGGCTGTTTCCGCCGCTCAGGGCCGGGTGTGACAGATTGGTATCAGAGCACTGGTTATAGCGAACTAGGAAAAGAAGTTTTAACCTAGACTATAACCGTTGGGGGAAATCGCATGAAATATTTTCAAAAGAAACTATACACACACTTAGGAATACGGGTCACACAGTGTCTAGTAAATAATGATAATATTATGTGCTCAGAATACATGCGCTAAGATTGATATGTTTTCACTCTTTTAAAGCGAGAATGCCTCCAACTAAAGCCAAGGGAATTACCATGACACCCGAGGAACTCGCGGAAATAATCGCGCAAGCAATCGCAACACATGAGGCCAGCAAGGCCGAATCAAGTCAGGGTCGTCAGAATGAGACCCCAGAACCCGAATCAGGAGCCTTGGACAAAGGATGCTCCTACAAGACATTCATGGCCTGTAAGCCTTGGCCATTCAAGGGTACCGAAGGGGCCATTGGGCTCTACAACTGGATTGACAAGATGGAGACAGTTCTCTCCATTAGCGGATGTAGTGAGAACCAGAAGGTCCTTTACGCGACCTGCATGTTCCAAGAGGCAGCTTCGTCTTGGTGGAAGCTTCAAACGAAAACATTGGGGCGAGAAGTTGCTCTCCACAAGACCTGGGAGGAACTGAAGGAAATGTTGATGAGAAAGTTCTGCTCTCGCGCAGAAATTCAAAACCTACAACAGGAATTCTGGAACCACACCATGGTAGGAACGGATATCGACGCCTACAACAACCGGTTCAACGAGCTTTGCCAGTTGGTGCCAGACATGGCAAACACGGAGGAAAAGAAGATCGAGAGGTATATCTTTGGGTTACCCCCTGTTGTTAGGGTTCCGCTCAACGCCGCAACGCCTCCAACCTTTGATGAGGCGGGTAGCGCGGGCCATCACCCTTACAAGGGATACGGTCCGTGCGGGTATGTTAACTACGCGCGGAATCGAGCAGCGAACCTCTGATCCCAAGAGGAAGTGGAACTCTCACCACCGAGGGTCCGACTCCAAGCAACCACCGTTCAAGAAGCAGGAGAGCGTAAGGGCTTACGCGATCCAAGTCGCGGAGCCATCAAGGAAAGGATACAGCGGGCCTCGCCCATGGTGCAACAAATGCAAGTATCACCACGAGGGTGAATGCGCAAGAATCGAATGTGCCAAATGTGGCAGACCAGGGCACAAGACGATGAATTGCCGTGTCAGAGAAGCTGGAGCGAGCGACAACTGCTACGCATGCGGGAAGCCAGGGCATTTTAGTCGGGATTGCCCGCAAAAGGGAAACCAAGCTCGCGGGAGAGCTTTTGTGATCGGCGCGGGTGAAGCTAAAGAAGAGCCGAATGTGGTAACCGGTACGTTTTTGCTTAACGGCCATTTTGCATCTGTCTTATTTGATACTGGCGCTGACCTAAGTTTTATATCTGCTGAGTTTAAAAACTCCCTAGGCTTAGCAACCAGTAGGCTAGACACGCCTTATACTATAGAACTAGCCAATGGTAGGCAGTTATGCGCGAACGAAAGAACTGAACAATGTGTTATAGTCATGGGAGGTCACGGGTTCAATATTAACTTGTTACCAATAGACTTGGGAAGTTTTGACATTGTGATAGGTATGGATTGGTTAGTCGAGAACCACGCGGAAGTTATTTGCCATGAGAAGCAGGTTCGGGTCCCACTGTTGAACGGAGAAACCTTGGTGATTCAAGGGGAAAGAAGGGGAGTTGCGACGAAACTAATTTCGTGCCTAAAAGCGCGCAAGTGCCTAAGGAAAGGGTGCTACGCCTTCCTGGCGCATGTAGTAGAGAAGAAAGGAGATGAGCGAAGAATTGAAGACTTACCAGTAGTGCGCGAATTTCCAGAAGTTTTTCCTGAAGATTTGCCCGGATTACCGCCGCCGCGACAAGTCGAGTTTCGTATTGATTTGGTCCCAGGAGCTGCGCCAGTAGCTCGAGCGCCTTATCGACTAGCTCCATCTGAGATGCAAGAGCTATCCAATCAGTTACAGGAACTATTGGATAAGGGTTTCATACGCCCAAGCTTTTCACCTTGGGGAGCTCCAGTACTGTTTGTTAAGAAGAAGGATGGTTCGTTCAGAATGTGTATTGACTACAGGGAGCTGAATAAGCTGACAGTCAAAAATCGGTACCCATTACCGAGGATTGACGACTTATTTGACCAGTTGCAAGGATCCAGTTATTATTCGAAGATAGATCTACGGTCCGGATACCACCAACTTAGGGTCCATGAGGAAGATGTGCCGAAAACAGCCTTCCGAACTAGATACGGCCATTATGAGTTCTTAGTGATGCCTTTCGGGCTAACTAATGCGCCGGCTGTATTCATGGATCTGATGAACCGCGTGTGCAAACCATACTTGGACAAGTTTGTGATTGTATTTACAGATGATATTCTGATTTATTCTCGGACCAAGGCCGAGCATCAGCAACACCTGAGATTGATGTTGGAATTGTTGAGGAAAGAAAAGTTGTATGCGAAGTTTTCCAAGTGCGAGTTTTGGCTTAGAGAAGTTCACTTTCTCGGTCACGTTGTAAACGAGAAAGGAATACACGTTGATCCTTCAAAAGTCAAGGCCATCGAAAACTGGGAAGCGCCAAAAACCCCAACTGAGGTGAGGCAATTCCTAGGACTAGCTGGCTACTATCGACGCTTCATTGAGAACTTCTCCAAGATAGCTCTACCTCTGACCGCGCTAACTCAGAAAGACAAGAAGTTTGTTTGGGGCGAAAATCAGGAAACAGCATTTCAAATGTTAAAACAGAAGTTATGTAGTGCGCCAATTCTGTCTCTGCCCGAGGGGACGGATGACATCGTCGTTTACTGCGACGCTTCACATCAGGGACTCGGATGTGTCCTTATGCAGCGAGACAAAGTCATAGCGTATGCCTCGCGCCAACTCAAGACCAATGAAAAGAACTACACAACGCATGATCTGGAACTTGGAGCGGTTGTCTTCGCGCTAAAGATTTGGCGCCATTACCTCTATGGTACAAAGTGTATAATCTTTACGGATCACAAGAGCCTTCAACATATATTTGATCAAAAGGATTTAAACATGAGGCAACGAAGATGGGTGGAGTTGTTGAATGATTATGATTGTGAAATTAAGTACCACCCTGGAAAGGCGAATGTGGTAGCAGATGCGCTAAGTAGGAAGGAGCGAATAAAAACGCTACGAGTCAAGGCTCTAAGGTTGACCATTCACACAGATCTCTCTACCCGCATCCGAGACGCTCAGCAAGAAGCCTTGAAACCAGAGTTTGTTAAAAACGAATCCCTTGGGGGTATGATTAAGGATTTGGAGCTCAAAGAGAACGACACTCGATATTTTGCTAACCGCATATGGGTCCCTCTCAAGGGAGGATTGCGTGAGCAAGTATTAAACGAAGCTCACAAGACGCGGTATTCCGTACATCCTGGCGCAGACAAGATGTACCAAGATGTTAAAGTGCTGTATTGGTGGCCCAATCTTAAAGGCGCCATCGCGACGTATGTCAGTAAATGCCTGACGTGTTCGAAGGTGAAGGCTGAATACCAGAAACCATCAGGGTTGCTTCAGCAGCCAGAAATTCCCATGTGGAAGTGGGAACAAATCTCTATGGACTTCATCACCAAACTGCCAAGGACACCTGGGGGTTATGACACGATCTGGGTTATTGTGGATCGGCTAACTAAGTCAGCGCACTTCCTGCCGATCAAGGAAACCGATAAGATGGAAAAGTTAGCCCGATTGTATATTCAAGAAGTAGTTTCAAAACATGGAGTCCCAGTGTCCATCATTTCTGATAGAGATAGTCGGTTCACCTCAAGATTTTGGAGATCGTTACAAGAGGCTTTAGGTACTCGTCTTGACATGAGTACGGCATATCATCCCCAAACAGATGGACAAAGCGAGCGAACAATCCAGACATTGGAAGATATGTTACGCGCGTGCGCAATCGATTTCGGAGGTAGATGGGATACTCATCTCCCATTGGTTGAATTTTCTTACAACAACAGTTATCACACAAGCCTCAAGGCTGCGCCGTTTGAAGCTTTGTATGGGCGCAAGTGTAGATCCCCACTGTGCTGGGCTGAAGTGGGTGACAAGCAAATGACTGGTCCAGAATTGATCCAAGAAACAACAGACAAGATTTTTCAGATACGGGATCGCCTTAAGACAGCGCGCGACAGACAGAAGAGCTACGCAGATGTGCGAAGGAAACCGTTGGAGTTTCAAGTAGGGGATAGAGTACTTTTGAAAGTCTCTCCATGGAAAGGAGTCCCCCGTTTCGGCAAGCGAGGAAAGTTGAATCCGCGCTACATTGGACCATTTGAGATCCTGGAAAGGATCGGTCCGGTTGCTTATAAACTCCGTTTACCCGCCGAACTCAGTGGAGTTCATGATACGTTTCATGTGTCCAACCTCAAAAAGTGCTTATCTGACGAAACGTTGATTTTGCCGTTGGAAGAGATTCACATCGACAAACAGCTGCACTTCGTAGAAGAACCTATAGCAGTAACCGATTGGAAAGAACAAAAGTTACGCAGAAGCAGAATCAGGTTAGTAAAGGTTCAATGGAACTCGAGGCGTGGGCCTGAATTCACTTGGGAAAGAGAAGACCAGATGCGCATGAATTACCCACACCTCTTTCAGAGCATGGCTTCTGCCAGCAACGTCTCCTAAATTTCGGGACGAAATTCGCTTAACAGGGAGAGAATGTGACACCCGGTAAATTCCCAATCCCTTAAACCAAGTAATCAACCTAAATATTAGGTAATTATGTTATATGCGCCCTGCGCGAGCTCGCCATGTTAATCAGCGCGTGCATTTGTTATGTGCGCCCTGCGCGAGCGTGCCATGTTAGTCAGCGCGTGCATTTGTTATGTGCGCCCTGCGCGAGCGCGCCATGTTAGTCAGCGCGGGCATATTATGTGCGCCCTGCGCGAGCGCGCCATGTTAAGAACCAGCGTGGGCATATGTTATATGCGCCATGCGCGAATGTTTTGGCTTTATGTTTTCATGTACCTTAACGTTATGTTGTCTAATGGGTTGACCATCCCGCATGATGCTAAGGCGGGTGCATCCTAAATCGTTTATGCGCGTGCGGAAGGGAACTAACCTTCCCGCATGGCGGGAACATTGAGAGCTAGTTTGTCTGAAGCTCCAAGATGGAATTGACTTCAACATAACTGATCACTATGTTGAAATACCAAGACCACCTGGAGAATCTACAAATGAAACTCAATGTCCCTAACTGCGAGAAGGTTACGCACCTACCCGCAGCAAAGAAATGTCCTTCACGCAGAAAGCTATGCGCACAAAGTGATACGCACAGAACACTTAGTCTATTCTCCAGACGTAAGGAGATTACTCCCGCCCAAAAGGAAACAGTAGCGTGTTTCAGAGATTTTCCACTTTTTACTGTACACTGACAAAAGTACCTGAAAAAACACACTGTAACATGAAAAGTCAACTGTCAGCCACCCTATTCTCACCAACCCCAGACCTGCATGTCCTGACCAAATCAAATCAAAATCTTTTATCCACTACTCCACTTTTAAATAAATAATAATAATTTCCATACCTTATCATCATTACACCTAGATATGAAAAGATTACAATCCCCTAAAGCAAGGGATTGTGTTCCCTTGAGTTTGCCTATAAATATGTAACCTAAATTATCACCCAAAACACACTTCAAACTTCTCTCTTAAGAACTGCAACTTGCACTAATCATCTCCCAAGCATCCGTTGTTTTCGTTTCCGATCCTGTTACCAGGTAAGCCAAGAATATAACCTTGAAATCTGCTTTCCAACCCTTATATTCTCCTAATTCTTGATCTTAATATATATACTTCTTGTTATTTAATCGCATTCTAGACCTTCAATTCCGAGGCCAACACCAAGAAAACCCGAATCTCGATTAATCCCTTAACAAGAACCACAGGTGAGTCTCACAGCCCCTATTTTCACTGTTTTCACTGTTTTTAAACTGTTTTCGGGGCGAGGGACACGTACTTAAATAATGTTTTATCATGGTATACTTACAAGCTATGCAAGCGATTATATGTTTAAATTATATTTCATGATGAGCAATGCGAACGGTTATCTAAGGTTTTCGATGTATGTGCGCTAGAACTCGAGTAAGTGATCACTTTACCATTGGAACTCTAAGGGTAGGGACTGCTGGTTTGATCCACCCACTCGTAGGGGTCGCACCTCTTTGCATGGACGAGTGCCTAGTATGGTCATGGGGCAGTACTATGGGTTTGAGCCCGCTCGTAGGGGTCGCGCCTCTTTGCATGGACGAGCGCCTTGTTTTCCGGCACAACGTCCGCGCGTAACCCGCGGGACGGAATTATTGATTAGCTCGTAGGGGCAGCGCCTCTTTGCATAGACGAGCACGGTTTTTCAGAAATGTCCACGCGTAAACCGCGGGACGGCATTATATTATTTAGCTCGTAGTGGCAGCGCCACTTTGCATGGACGAGCACACTTCCGGTAATGATCGCGCGTAGCCCGCGGAACGACTTTTATCAGAAAAATGTGTCAGATCTATGTTTTCATACGGATTATCAAGTATATGTTTAGACATGAAATCAGAAATGTGTTTCAATATGATTTTATCAAGACTATGATGCAATGCGATTTATATAGTTACTAAAACTTGTGAACTCACTCAGTTTATACTGATTCAAATGTTTTTACGTGTCTTTCAGGAGATAACTAGGTAGCGCATGGAGTCACACTTAGAGCACCTCACGCTGAACATCTAAAATTAGCTTTTTGGAAGATTTTAGTTCTATCCCTTCGATGCGCGTAGTTGTTCCCGCCGCGCAAGGGGATAGGGCGTGGAAATCTTCAACAGTTTTATACTTGGATGTTTTTATGTAATTTTTAAACAATGTAATGTATTTGTATTAAACATTTCATGCGCAATGAAAATCTTACTATAAATGTTTGCAATGGCCCGTGCTTAATTATCAATCCCCACTCGCGCGCGCCCGGCTGTTTCCGCCGCTCAGGGCCGGGTGTGACATCATGATTCAAATGAAGGAGGTAAACTTTGGTCGTATTCCGTTTAAATTTTTTAATTCCTGGTTTGAATGGGAGGGGCTGTATAAGGTGGTGGAAGATGCTTGGAAGGAGGAGGTTGTTGGTAGAGGTCTCGTTAAGGTTAAGAACAAACTGAAGTTGCTCAAGGAAAGAATAAAAGGTTGGGTGAAAGTAAACAAAGAAAAATCTTCAAAAGATAAGGTGAGGTTGGTATCTAAGTTGATTGATTGTGAACATAAGATTGAAACAGGCTTGATAGACGAATGGGTGTTTGAGGAGAGAAATGATTTGCTTCTCGAGTTGGAGAAGTTGAATCATCTTGAGAACAAAGAAATGTCGATTAAACTTAAATATAAATGGTCTTTGGAAGGGGATAAAAACTCAAAATTTTTTAATGCTTTGCTAAAAAAGAAGCGGAAACAAATGAACATTTCAGGAGTTAAAGATAAGGGAGAGTGGATTATAGATCATCTTCAAGTAAAGCAGATCTTTTTCGAGTTTTACTCGAAGAGATTTAAACCTTTTGATGGGGTGGAGGTTGTTCGAAGAAGTAATAAATTAAAATTTTTATCACCGGGTGATAGTGATTTTTTAGTTTATGAGGTCACTTTGTTGGAAGTGAAATTGGCGGTTTGGGGATGTGGTTCAGATAAGTCGCCGGGACCGGATGGTTTCTCGTTTGCTTTTATTAAAAAATTGTGGGACATTATGAAGGCGGATTTTTTTGAGGCGGTTCAACAATTTTTTTTGGAAGCTTCCTTTCCAGAAGGTTGTAACCCCGCTTTTGTTACATTGATTCCTAAGGTGCAAAGTCCGGTACTTGTCAAAGATTTTCGTCCTATTAGCCTTATCGGAGCTGTTTATAAAGTGGTAGCTAAAATTCTAGCGAATCGAGTGAGTAAGTCATTCCTTCAATTATTAGCCCGGAACAAACCGCTTTCATAAAAGGAAGCAAATTTTAGATGGTTCGTTAATTATGAATGAAGTGGTTGAGTGGTTCAAAAAGCGGAATAAAAAATTGATGATATTCAAAATTGATTTCGAAAAAGCGTATGACTCTTTATCGTGGAATTTTTTGTTTAAGATGATGGAACACATGGGCTTTCAAATGAAATGGATTTCTTGGATTAAAGCGTGTTTGGGATCGGCTCGTATGTCAATTCTTGTTAATGGAATCCCGACTTTGGAATTCGAGATGCATCGAGGTTTATGTCAAGGTGATCCTTTATCTCCGTTTCTTTTTTTAATAGCTATGGAAGGGTTACATGTGGCCATAGAGGATGCTATTGAAGCATGTATTTTTAAAGGAGCTCGAATTGGTAGAAATGGAGGGCGGATATCTCATCTATTTTTATGCTGACGACGCTATATGTTTGGGGGAATGGTCGGAGACAAATATAAATGGTATTGTTCAGATCTTGAATTGTTTTTATTTGGCTTCAGGTTTAAAGTTAAATTTATTCAAATCTAATTTATATGGAGTGGGGGTCCCATATGAAGAGGTGGTTTTATGTGCTTCTTCGACAGGTTGTCTTCCGGCTAAAATTCCCTTCACCTATTTGGGTTTACCTGTTGGTTCGAGTATGAAAAGGGTTGAAGATTGGAAGGTTATCATAGATAAATTCAAAACTCGTCTTTCGGTTTGGAAGTCGAATTTATTATCTATTGGAGCTAGAGATCTTTTAAACACTTCGGTCCTTGGAGCCTTGGAATTTTATTTCTTTTCCCTATTCGTTGTGCCTCCAAGTGTTTTGAAGGTTTTGGAAAGAATTCGGTCTCGGTTCTTTTGGGGTTTTAAAAATGACGAAAGAAAAATTCATTGGGTGTCTTGGAAACAAGTGTTGGCTTCTAAAGAAAAAGGAGGTATCGAGATTGGTTCCTTGGAGGCATTTAACAAGGCTCTTTTACAAAAGTGGCGTTGGAGATTTGTTTCAAATAGTAATTGTTTGTGGGTTAAGTTGATCAAAGCCATCTATGGAGTTGAAATGAATCCTAACTATCGTGACAATAATGGGTTAGGGATGGGTGTGTGGTCGTCTATGTGTAACTCCTTTAATAAACTACACGATTTAGAAGTAATTCCTCTTTCGGCTGTTCAAAAAAAGATAAGAAATGGTCAAGAAACTAGATTTTGGTTAGACTGTTGGGGGACAAGTAGTACGTTGGCGGTCAGATATCCTCGCCTTTATGTGTTGAAAATGGACAAACAATGTTTTGTTAATCAAAGGGCAGACGGTGTTTCTTGGAATTGGAGAAGAGAGATTATAGGGGGAAGAGAAAGTGAACAATTTGATAATTTGATGGTTGAGTTAGGACATGTAAGTTTAACGGATTCTCAAGATAGATGGGTTTGGAGTTTTGGGGATATGACAGACTTCACGGTTAAATGTGTTAGGAAGGCTATTGATGACTTTATTCTTCCATCATGGGCTCGAAAGACAATATGGTTCAAATTTCTTCCTAGAAAAGTTAATATTTGTGCTTGGAGGGTGTTACTTAAGAGACTTCCTACGAGAGTCAATTTGGTGAGTAAGGGTATAGACATTCCGAGTTCTTTATGTCCTATCTGTAATGATCATGAGGAGTCTATTGACCATGTTTTCGGTATGTGCTCGGTGGCAAATCGGATTTGGGGTCTTATTACTTCTTGGCTTGGCCTTCCGTTGTCTTCCTCTTTGGTTCCGATTGAGTTGATGTCTTGGTGGGACACGTTAAGAGTTCAAACTCATAAGAAAGATTTGATCTGGATGATTATTTTTGTCACTTGGTGGATTATTTGGAGATTCAGAAATGACTTGGTATTTGAGAAGACTCGGCATAACAAGGAAACAATATTTGATGAAATTTTACATTTATCGTTCTTATGGTATAGTAGCAGAAATCGTAAATGTAATATTTCTAGGATCGAGTGGCTTAAGAACCCTCTATTGTATTTGTAATGTTTTTGTGTTTTTTTGTTCTAGCTACTTGCTATGACTGTTTTTATTTATTTATATAAAATACCGTCTTTCAAAAAAAAACGTAATGAACATTTTAGTTATAAATTTATTGTTTAACCAGGTTAATTATGTACCCAACTCCATGTATCACACGGGTCATGATATGTTTCCATTAGATTGAACTATTTACTAAACTTAAAAGTTAACAAACATTTTACTAAACTTATTGGTTTAACCGGGTTAAGTATATAATTTTATTTTTGTTTTGTTTTGTTAATGTAGGTCTGTATTTTTAAAGCTTAGTGGTATCAAAGTGTGCAGCACATAGTGGTGTTCAGTGCTCCTATATAGGATTTTGAAAGTTATAGTCCAATAATAATAACAATGTAGCTTTACAAGTATGATAACTGTATGTATGAGTTAGCCGTTGTATATATAAAAAGTAGTTATTCTAAAGCTATATCTGTTAGTAACAGAATTAATTTTATTAGAACTATTTTGCATATAAATTAACAACCTTTTAATAACAAAGAAATAAAAACAAAACTTAAATCCAAAACCCTTTTTTTTATAATTTTGAGTTGGGTGTGTGTATTTTATGAGCCAGTGAATCTAAAACTTTGGTAGTGGGATTGGATTATTTATTAACACTGTTTCAAGTTTTGGCCTTTCTCCCCAACTGATTTGATGCCTAGCCTCGTGCATAATCTAGCTTTCGATTATGACACTCCTGCAAAATAATTTTTGTACAACTTACCATGCACAAAGTACTAACAACTATACAACCCTGTACAAACAACTATACAGTTTTTGTCTTTTCCAATAAACTCGTTTCCTTTGTTAATTCTCTTAAGGAATATACATTTGATTCTTTAAACCAATTAAAAGATAAGATGATGGGAGTGGTTTTACACTTTTACCATCCAAAATCCCGTCCCATTTAGTTACGGTACCAATTGAGATGTGGTAGTATTCCCACTTCATCCCGTCTCGAAATTCATGCCCCATCCCGAAATTCTTTCAGAGTGGTTCCAATTCGATACCGAGGAGCCAAGGGTGGTCTTCATGGCGGTTACAAGACCAAGCCAACCCACCCCATGAATACTGCATCCACACTCAGGGCTGACCCAATTATATTAACGGGCCAAGCTAGAGCTTGAGACATCTAAAAAAGAAATGCCTCATTTTATTAGAATTGTTAATATATTAGGCCTTTTTTTGTTGCTAAAATGGAAATTGCAATTAATCAGCTGCCAAATTAAATTGCATTTAATTGAAATTGGAATTAGCATTTGCTACCACTTTTAATTGCCAATTGCCTTCAACTTAATTTCCTTGTCTTGTGTGTGTCAAACTTCCAGTTGGCAATTGTTAAATTTACAGTCCTCAAATTTATCGTGACAAACTTTCAAGGTTATATAAATTGCTTGTTTTTTTGTTACATAATGATTAGAACATTGTTAATTTGTTTAGTGCTTCTTAATTGAACACTTAAGCATTATAGATTAGAACTTTGTTGAATAGTTAAAAATTTATTACTAATAAATTTAAAATTCAATTGTTGGTACCAAGCTCGAAGAAAGAGGGTTATAACTTTATAACAATTTATTTTATCTATGGCCCCAGTTTTTAGTTCGATTGAGGCCTCCGAAACCTTGAGCCGTCACTGTTCACACTTAACCCTTAGCTTTTCACTTATAATTATCTAACAACGCATAACATTTGGAACCTTTAGGCACAGAGTGACATTAGTCATACACGAAAATATACACTTGCAATCGTGTGGCTTCGATACACACAAACTGGAGCAACTTTTTTGAAACACGGCACGTTTTTAAGTAGTTCACATGACTAACATATATTGCACTTGATTAATGTTTCTATTTTGTTATCAGTAAAGCTTCTATTTATGTAATTTCCATTTATAAACACATATTATAGAAATTAACAAAAATTTCTAAAAAAGTTAACACTTGAGGCATCATCATCGAATTCAAACCCCAACCCCAAAAAGACCACATACAAAACCACATAATCGTACACTCTCACTTTACCATCTTTGTGTAACTTCATTTTCCCGATGAAAACCCACTGTCGGCCTAACCACACCCCACTAAACATAATTAATCTTCATTTCCTCGTGATTTGTACCCTCTCTCTATCTCATGGACCACTTTCTATATCTATACATATACATATACATATACATACACACATACATATATCTATATCTATATAACCCCTTTACTCTTTCCCTTTTATTATTCATTCATTCACTTGATAATAAACATAAACATAACATTCATGAAAGAAGTCATTCTTTTGCTCTAACTCAACCACCACTATGTCACACTCTCTACTCTTTACTTTCCTGGTCACTATACCTATTATTATACAACTCCCTTACGGTTATTGTTTAAACCAAGAAGGCCGTTGCCTACAGCAACTAAAACTCGGGTTCGACGACCCGGACAGCTTTTTCTCCGACTGGGACGACACGGTTTCCGACTACACCCCGTGTCACTGGACCGGAGTCACGTGTTCCGAACCGGGTAGTGGCTTTGTTGTATCCGTTGATTTATCAAACGCCAATGTCGCCGGTCCGTTTCCAACCGTTCTTTGCCGGCTCACCGGACTTAAATATCTTTCTCTGTATAATAATTCCGTCAACGGCACACTCTCCGACGACTTGTCCACGTGTCGGACTCTCGTACATTTAAATCTCGCTCAAAATTACCTCACCGGAAAGCTGCCGGAAAGTTTATCTCAGTTACCGGAGTTAAAGTTTCTAGATTTGACCGGAAACAACTTTTCCGGCGAGATTCCGGCGAGTTTTGGTTCGTTTAAAAAGCTTGAAGCTTTATCGTTAGTTGATAATCTCATCGGAGGGAATATTCCGGCGAATCTGGGTAACATATCCACGTTAAAGCAGCTTAATTTATCATACAACCCGTTCGCCGCCGGCGAGATTCCGGCGGAAATCGGTAACCTAACGAATCTCGAAGTGTTATGGCTCACGGACTGTAATTTATACGGACCGATTCCTGACTCACTGAGTCGACTCAGTAAACTCGTGGATCTGGATCTGGCGGTTAATAAACTCGTCGGTCCGTTACCGAGTTCCATTACTGAGTTGACAAATGTGGTGCAGATTGAGCTTTATAACAACTCGTTGACCGGTGAGTTACCGGTGAAGTGGTCAAAGATGACGTCATTGAGGTTAATTGATGTGTCAATGAATATGTTGACCGGTACATTACCGGAAGAGCTGTGTGGGTTGCAGCTTGAGTCTTTACATGTTTATGAAAATGAGTTTGAAGGTAATGTTCATAATATTATTTCAAACTCTAGTAATCTTTATGAGTTAAGATTGTTTGGTAATAGATTTACTGGAAGCCTGCCTAAAGATTTGGGTAAAAACTCACGTTTAGTGTGGTTAGATGTGTCTAATAATATGTTTACCGGTGAGATACCGGTTAATTTATGTAGAAATGGTGGTTTAGAAGAGCTTTTAATGATACATAACTCGTTTTCGGGTAGTATTCCGGAGAGTTTTAGTAAATGTCGGAGCTTGAAACGTGTTCGCTTGGGTTATAACAAGTTTTCGGGTGAAGTTCCCGCGGGGTTTTGGGGGCTTCCGGGTGTGACGCTACTTGAGCTTGTTGAGAACTCGTTCTCCGGGGTTGTTGGAAAATCTATAGCCGGAGCGAGAAGTTTGTGTACTTTGAATATTGGTTATAATAAGTTTTCGGGTGAGTTGCCGGATGAGATTGGGAATGTTGATAGTTTGATTGAATTTTCGGGGAGTAATAATATGTTTTCGGGTTCGTTGCCGGTTAGCGTTTTGAAACTTGAGCAGTTGACTAAGCTTGATCTTCGTAATAACGGGTTTTACGGTGGTATCCCGAGTGGAATTGATTCGTTAAAGAAGCTAAACGAGCTTAATTTGGCTAACAATAGGTTTTCGGGTAACATTCCGGATAAGATAGGGGAATTATCGGTTTTGAACTATCTTGATCTTTCGGGTAATCAGTTTTCGGGCAAGGTCCCGGACGGGTTACAGAATTTGAGACTCAATCAGCTTAATTTATCGAGCAATTTGCTTACCGGAGATATCCCACCCGTTTACGCTAAGAAAATATACATTAACAGCTTTGTGGGTAATCCGGGCCTTTGTGGCGACATTGAGGGTTTATGTGATGGCAAAAATGTCACTAGAGGCATGGGTTATGTTTGGTTACTTCGGTCGATCTTTGTATTATCCGGTTCGATCTTCATTGTTGGTTTCGGATGGTTTTACTTTCAGTATAGGAAGTTCAAGAATTCAAAGCAAAGTATTGACAAATCGAAATGGACGTTAATGTCGTTTCACAAGTTAAGTTTTAGCGAATACGAGATCTTGGGTGCTCTCGATGAGGATAATGTGATTGGGCGTGGTGCGTCGGGAAAAGTTTACAAGGTTGTGTTGAGTAATGGCGAGGCTGTGGCGGTTAAGAAGCTCTGGGGCGGGTCGAAAAAGGGTGAGGATGAGGATCTTGAAAATGAGTCGGGCTCGGGCCCGGTTGTTGATAACGGGTTTGATGCTGAGGTGGAGACATTAGGTCGGATCCGTCACAAGAACATTGTTCGGTTATGGTGTTGTGGCTCTACAAAAACGTGTAAACTTCTCGTGTACGAGTATATGCTGAATGGGAGTTTGGGGGATTTGCTTCATAGTACTAAAAGCGGGTTACTTGATTGGCCATTACGGTACAAGATCGCTGTGGATGCATCCGAGGGTTTGGCGTATTTGCACCATGACTGTGTTCCCGCCATTGTTCATAGAGATATTAAATCCAATAATATTTTGTTGGATGGTGATTTTGGTGCTCGTGTGGCGGATTTTGGTGTCGCGAAGGTGGTCGATAGTGATGCAAAAGGCGGTAATTCGGTGTCGGTCATTGCCGGTTCGTGTGGCTACATCGCTCCAGGTAATGCATAAGATATAAGATACAATGTTATATTGTTATGAAACTTATGATTTAGATAACTAAACTATATTGTGTTACATTTTGTAGAATATGCATATACACTAAGGGTAAACGAGAAGTGTGATATATATAGCTTTGGAGTTGTAATTCTGGAACTTGTGACCGGGAAGCGTCCGGTTGACCCGGAGTATGGAGAAAAGGATTTGGTCAAGTGGGTGTGTACGACATTGGACCAAAAAGGTGTAGATGCGGTGTTTGACCCGAAACTAGACTCGTGTTTCAAGGAAGAAATATGCAAAGTGCTCAACATCGGGCTTTTGTGTACGAGCCCGCTTCCTATTAACCGCCCGTCAATGAGAAGAGTCGTGAAGATGTTGCACGAGATCGGGTCGGTAGATCCCATGAAGTTTGCATCGAAAGATGGGAAGTTAACACCATACTATTACGATGATGCGTCGGATCATGGTACGGTCGGTTGATGTCGGGTTGTTGATGCATTGATGAATTGTGCAGTACAACTCATTGCGTGGTTGACTTGTTGACTTAGTTTAGTATATATATGTGTTGGTTTAAATCATCGGTTTTTGAATGCATTGTTGGGTTGTACAAGGGAAATGAGTTTTGGTTTGTAAAAGGTGAATTATGTAATGATATTTATAAGTTAGGAAAAATATACACTACTAAAATTTAGGTTACCATCAACAGGAAGACTCACTCAAATGTTGAGGGTTGTTACAAACGCCGTTAAAAAATGGGGTAACTATTTTGGTGGGAAAACTTTACGGTCGCAATGTCCATCATAAAAGGCCCAGTTGCAAAACATTTATGTCGCAATGTCAGTCAAATTAAACTGTGGTTGCAATTTCAGTTTTCAGTGTGTAAATGGCTTGTCATTTTTATTTTTGATGGCAAGTGACATTAAAATAGTATTAAAGTTTTATTTTGAAACTTTAAAATGGGTATTTTAAAAGCATTTGGATGTGGATCAATTTTAATGTTAAATGTTAGAGCACTCACTTTATTAGTGAGAGGTAGGGGGTTTAAACCTTGCTATTACCAATTTATTTGGAAGATATGAGGGTTTAAACCTGATCTCACCATGTTTTACTGGCTCCTTGTTGTCATGCCGTTTGGCGGGCGTGAGGGTTGGGTTTTATTCGAGTAATCCCTTAATATGTGAACCGTTAGAGGTTCTGTCCGACCGGACTCGTGGCTGGCTCGGGCTACATTTAGCTAATGGGGGCCACATACGGAGTACCAGACGTTACTTAGCTGGTCGTTCCAAGAAAAAAAGCATTCCAAGCCCGGCTTTTACGACTTTATCTCTATAATTACACTAAATTTTATAATATTTTTTTTACTAGTTTAGTTAAATAATATTTTTAATACCTTTATTATTCTTTTTTTTCTTTTTTCTTCGCTTATAACTAATTTTCAACAAATATTCACTAACTTTTTTCTTTTCTTTACTTATAACCACTTATAACTTTACTTTCTCACATAAATTTATGTGATGGGCAAAGAATGCTATGAGCGTCAAGTATATTTACAAAAAAAATGTATAGAAGAAAAATATGTCAAATTTGAATTTCAAAAAGTTATGTATCGAAATAAATGAATGAGTTTAATTTGATGAATAGAATTGAGATAAATAAATGCATGTCTTCTTGGTGTGTGCGTCTGTGAAATTGTATTTATATTTATACACTTTTGTAATTTTGTAAAAGGGAAAACCTTTCAAAACTATAATTTAAAAAGAAAATAAAAGTAAATATATATATTATCTATTATTGAACTTATTATTTATGCATTTAGCAAATAACTTTCCTATTTTTTGAAGAGCCAACGAATCTTTCAAACAGGCTACTGGCTAAATTTACATCGGGATACATTTGTCTTTCGATTCGATAAAAACCACTCATCCAAGGCCAACGCCCGGGAACACTCGTCCGAAGGCACAACAATTCAATGAGATAAAACACGTTCAGTTCAAGGATCCAATTAGTGAAAGATACGTACTCGTCTAGTCTCACATCATCACACTGGGTATTTTAAAACTAAATGATGGGAGTAAGAATCGAACATGAGTCACATGTAAAACCAAATATTTTCCTTACCACTCTATCACTAGCTAATTGGCAATATGCAAATAGTTATAATTTTTTATTGAACGCCAAGTAAATTTATGAGTTGGTGATCGATTTTCTCTTTTTTTAACATCAAATTTATTTCCTTGCACTCAAAATCATAGTAATCTTATAATTGTAAGGATTTGAAACTATCACCTCTATTTTAGAAGGGAACTCATACTTATACATTTAGGAAGTGCATATAATAGTTTTGATAACAAATTCATATATAAACATTCCCATCTATTTATACATTTTTATCTTTGTTCAGTTTTGGGGTATTTGAGACTATATATTTTGATATTTATAAATTACTTATTTTTTTGTTACTGTACAACTTTTCTATATATCCAATGCGGGTCATGGTTTTGAAGAGATTCACCCAAATGGGTCCTGTTTTGAGTGTCGTTGTATACTTGTATCATGATATTATACTTTTGTTTTTGTATTTACTTGCTTGTTTCTTGTGTGTTTTCTTTTTAAAAATAAAGTTGAGCATAGCATAGATATATAGGTGATGTAAATAGTACCTAAATTAGTTTCAAGCAATAATACATTAATAAATGGTGCATGTCCTTAGAACATCCAGTGTGGACAACATAGGGGCTGCATGAAGGGGCTTTTAAGCCCCAAGCACACCACAATAAAGCGGCATGGAGGTGGTGACATGGTCATGGGCTATACGTAAATATAATACTAATTATTTTCAGTAACTAACAAATATACTCTTCTACATCAGTTTTCTTTTCTCTGTCAGCTGGTTTGCATATGGCTACTTCGGTTACCAGTGCTACTCCAACCATGGGTTCCATGACCATTTTATATATATAATATTTCTTGGTCGCGTGATTTTATTAATTACCGGTAACTCACTCAGCCAACTTGATGTTTTAATACTTGACATCACAATTAAAGTTTGAATAATTAAGCTTTGGTGGCTACATTCTTTTAAAATCCGTACATTCTTATAAGATCGGTAATGGTACACATGCTGACATGCAATATAATTGTTAATAAACATGGTAATTGTAAATGTAATATTAATAAACATGGTAATTGTAAATGTAATATTAATCCGTATATTGCGAATGTAAGCATTAAAAAATAATATGTATTTATTTATTTATTATTGAACTAGCTTTATAAACCCGTGTATTACATGGGATAAATTAATATATAAATTACAATGAATAATTTAATATAAATAAAAGAAAAGATAACTAAGCCTCTATATATTATGTAAAAAACATGTATTACCAATAAAATCGTATTATATCATCAAATATATTTGACTTTTAAATCGAGAATGAGTTGTTCTACAATCGGTATACGATAATGAAACAATACCACTGAAGGAAAATTTAAAACAATGAGGCCTTTCGATGTGAAAGATATAGCTAAAGTCTTTCACAAATTTTTCAATATTTAATAAACATGGTTTGTTGTAGATTTTTGAATTTCACCAAGTATGTTGTATAATATGTAAATATTTATTTGTATAAAAATGTATAGATATAATACAAATAGAGTTTAAATAAAAGTGAATAATTTAATTAGATATAATATAAATAGAGTGTAAAAGGAAAGTGAATAATTTTTTATATTTGCCATATATAAGTTTTTGAGGGAAAAAAATTGTAAAGATTAATCATAAACTGACACGTGTCACAATTATTTTAATTTATTAGAATAGGTAGATTTTATGAAATTTGGAAATTTATTTACTTATGCTTGGATAGTACACGAGTTTATAACATATTTTTTTTCTCTTACTTCAAACTCTCTCTCTCATCTAGAGGTGGCAAATGAGTTGGGTTAAGTCGAATGGGTCATGGGTCGAAACGAGTCATGGGTCAAGACGAGTTTGGGTCAGAACGGGTCAGTTAAAAGAATGGTTGTTTTAGTTTGGGTTGGAATAGGTTAGGGTCGGAACGGGTTTCAGTTTTTTTTAATGTGAACAAGAATAACGGCTAGAGCTGTTCACGAGCTGAGCCTAACAGAGCGAAGGCTTGCTGGTTGCTTGGCTCGTTTACAATTGAACCGAACGGCTGAAACATCGAATCGAGCCAAAATCGAATCGAGCATTTTTCGATCGAACATCAAGCGATTTCGAGCATTATTTATTTCTTTTTCACTTTAATATTTACAATAAGAAACAAATTTGAATGTTGTAAATAATATATTTTATAAATAAATTAGTACTTTTTAGACAAACGTGTAATAGATTGTAAATTTTTTATAAAAATAATTTTGAAGTGAGATATGATAATCATGTAAACTTCTAGTATTCTAAAAACATGAAGCGAACAAATAAAACTATAAATTTGACGAATTGTGAAAATTTTAAAAGGGTAAAAATAATTGTAAGCTTATATGAATATGTTTTGTCCATATATTTATATATTTGTTCATATATAATTATATATAAAATAAATTAAAAATATTCGAGTCAAACCGAACCGATCAGACTTTTGCTCGTTGCTTGGCTCGTTTACAACCGAACCGGGCGGCTCGTTTTCAATCGAGCAAAAAAACCAGCAAGCATTTTCCGAGCGAGTTCGAGTCACGAGTGGTTTGGACGGCCCTAATAACGGCATAAACATTTTGGTTGTTTAGATTTTTTGTTTTTTATTTATATTTTGAGTTATGATTTTTTTATTATTTTTTTTTTTGAATTTTTTTTGAGAGGATTAAGATTAAAAACCCTCAAAAACTATTCAAAAATAATAATAAAAAATCCTAACTTAAAATATAATTATAAAAAAAAAGTAAAAACACTAAAATGTTTCCTCCATTGTTCTCGTTCCATAAAAAGAAAAGAAAAAAATCGAGCCGAAACCGAAAAATCGACGAAAACGAAACAAAACGCCTAAACCAACCAAATCAATCGAAAATCAAAACAAAACTAAAAGAATTCAAACCGAACAAAAACGAAACTGAAAAAACGCATAAAAACGAGTCCGGAATCGACCAAAAAGAAAACACAAGAAACCAAAACCCAACACGCCCGGTGTGAAAACTCGTGTTGACTTGAAACCTGAACCGAACCCGTTTCAATCTGAAACTCGTTTCATGCCAAAACCTGTCTTATACGAAAATCCATTCCGATGAAACCTGTCACATTTCCTTAGAACACTAACCTATATCGACTCATTTCTTTGAAATTGTCGACCCATTTTAACTCGAAAATAACAAGATAGAATTCCAAATGACTCATTTGACCCGTTGCCCCAATTAATTCCTCAAACATCCCAAATTAACATATATGTAAGGGTTTAGGTCAAGATTTACACCATGCTCTCATCCATAATTGAATCGCGGAGTTGCAGGTTAAATAATCGATACTTGATATCATTCTATGTTATGTATGTTTAAATTATTATTATTATTATTATAGTTATAGTTAGTTAGTTTGTTTGTTTCTAGGGTTTTAAATAATGTTTTATGCGTTTATGACAATCAATCATAATTAATTATCTGTTGATTTAACAGTACTTACGATGGCCGATCACGACGGAGGGTTGATGGTCAACACACAATTCGACGGAGGCTTGAAACTATTTCCAGATAAAATAATTAGCCATGGAATTGATGGGACAGTTGTGTACGAAGGGTTAAACTATACCACATACCTTTCGATAGCTGTAGCTGTGAAACGCCTCTCGAAGGATCAATACAATGCTCGGAAACAAGGACTTGGCATTCTTATGCGTTTGTGCCGCTCTGGCACGAATTTTGTTTTTACGTATCCAATTGTGGAACATGAGGATTTTATTTACGTTATCATGAGGCGTTGTGATTACGACCTTCATGGCTTAGTTCAGAACGAGCGGGAGGGACTATGCAGAGTTGCTGAGTCCATTTGGATACCCGTCTTCTGACTTGTTGCAGTTGATCAGGTTAGTGCGCTTTTTCTTTCCTTACATGTATGTTCGTACGTATGTATGTATTGTATGAATGTTGTTCTTTGTTGATATCATAGGGGCATTGTTGAAGGCTTTGACCATTTGCATTCCCTTGGGATTATTCATGGGGATTTAAATCCTTGTGTTGGTATCGGATAAAATTGCTCAACTTTCTGGTATGAGTTTTAGCAGCCGTCGTGCTGAGGACGAGCCAGCATCTAGACCTAATGCAAATGGTAACTTTCGTTTATTTAATAAATGAATGAACATGAACAAAAAGTTTGTGTTCGTTTAATTAAACGAACGAACATGAACGCATGTTCCGTTCGTTCATTTATGTTCATGAACGTTCGTTTATGTTCGTTTTTGTCTGTATATTTATGTTTGTTTATGTATTAATAAAAAAATAATTAAATATTATTTGAATGAGTTATCTACTTAAAGTTTTATATTTGTTAATTTGTGTTCATTTAAGTGCCTTCATTTATGTTTGTTTGTGTTCATATATGTTCATTTATCTTTGTTCAATTATAATCGTTTAGATTTTAATCAAACAAACATAAACGACACAAATGTTCATTGTTTAAATAAACGAACATGAACATAGATATTTGTTTGATTAAGTGTTCGTGTTCGTTTAAAGTTAAATTAACGAACACGAACATGCCCATGTTCGTGTTCGTTCAATTCGTCTACATGCTTTCATTATTCACATTGATGAATACATCGGTCTTAATCTCTAGGCTCTGCCAAATTAATTTGTGTTCGTGAACACATTAATTTCCTTAATGAAGAACACGTACATAAAATCTCGTTCGGTAAGTGTTCGTGAACCGTTCGTGAACACATTATTTCCTTAACGAACGAACACGAACAAGGCCTTGCTCGTATTCGTTCGGTTCGTTTACAGCCCTACATAACATCAACTACATCATATATGTGTTTAGATCGTTTAGATATTTATTATGCGTGATTTACACTTTTTTTCATGGGTTGTTAATGCTTATTACATATCAGTTTCAGGAACTAAAAGAAAGCGATCGCTTGGACAAATTCTTAATATGCCCCAAACACAGGCCACGGATTTGTTTGATTTAGGCTGTGTCCTCTTCTTCCTTTTGACTCGAGGCGAACATCCCTTTGGTGAATGCGAAATCAATGTGACCAGCAACAACATAGTCAATCTCTCCCGGCTGGAACACTTTCCAGAAGCCAAGGATCTCGTGTCTCGATTGTTGAAATCTGAACCCGAACTCAGGTACAACTAATTTACTCTGGTGAATGTTTTTCATTCAGTTCGGTTTTTGATCTGTATGCACAAAATCACACACATCTAGATAGTTTTTAACTTTTTATCTCTTTTTTTGTTTTTATGAAATGGCAATTTACTATCATAGATATTTGACATTGGTAACTACATTACAATATCCCAATATTAATTGGCAGGAGGAAGTACTTTGTATTATGCAGCTCGATCGAGCCAAGCTTTATCGAGCCCGAGCCCGAGCCTAAAAATAAGCTCGTTTAATAAACGAGCCCGAGCTCGAGCCAGCTCGCGAGCCTAAGCGAGCCTGCCATTTATACAATTTTTTTTTAAATATATATTTAATAATTATTAATTATTAAATATAATGTTATGAAAAATAAATAAAAATAACTAAATAATATATATTCTTTTATAAATAAAATTATAATATAAAATAATTATAATTATATAAAAAAATAATTGATAAATAGTAAACGACCCGAGCTCGAGCTTCACAATCCATTCACGAGCCGAGCTCGAGCTTTGAAAATAGAGCTTGAAACGAGCCGAGCTCGAGCTCTGTGTAAGTTAAACGAGCCGAGCTTGAGCCTAGTCGAGCTCGGGCTTGGCTCGTTTGCACCCCTAGTATTATGTCTTTCATATTTATATATAAGTTATATATTTGTTAGGCCGAAGGCATCAGAGGTATTACTCCATCCTCTTCTTTGGAATCCCGTGAAGCGAATGAGGTTTCTGTGGGATGCGAGTTTGAGGGCACATGGTAATGGCAAGAACGCTAGTTTAATGCTTGAAGCATTAAAAGACAAAAGTCCTGTGGTTTTCAGAGATGGTTCAATGGATTCAGCATTTATCAATGAAATGAAACAATACGTGTCATTCGACGAAGACAGTGTTCCAGACTTGCTCCGTATTATTCAAGTAACAGAAACATACTATTATTACGGATTAAGTCCTGTGAATATGAAGGTTCTCTTTTAACGACATTCAAGTTATATAAGTTAAGGCTGTTAACATTAAACGAGTAAAAAAAATTAAAAATTTAACTAAAAATAATTGTTTTACAATATATATTTAAGGCAATCCGGTACATTAATTTCCAATAATTCTGAAAATTTTTTTAACTCATCTGCGAGCATGTTTAAATGTTACTCGTTCTGACTGTCTGTTTTTAACTGCTTGAAACATAGGAGCTGCTGGGACCCAAGCTGGAAGATGTTGACTGCTACTTTCGCCGCAGGTTTCCTAACTTGTTGATGGTGGTATATGATGTTATGCATCAATACTGCAAGGATTCTGAATGGTTCTAGGTGAACGCAAGGAACAGGCCAAATTAGACCTACCAAATTCTGCAAGGTAGTGTTTATTGTGCTAGGATTAGATACCATCTACTTTCATTCATAGCATCACAAATTAGATGCTCCATCATATGTGTAATGTGAGGCTTTAAGACAGTGCCTATTGCGAAGTGACTAATAGAACCTTTTAGTAAAAACATTATTATAGGCTTAATGAATGCTATGTGAAAAAAAATAATTTTACATGTGGAATTTCATTTACATAAATGATCTTAATTTGGCATACTCCAGTTCGATTTCTAGGCATAATTAGAAGATAAAATTCATTACTGTGAAATCAATCAGTAGCCAAAGATTAGACATCCCTCTTAATATGTTAATTAAGTGTTATAACAATCAAACATTATTAATCTCTTTCTTGTGTGTAATACTTAAAACAAGTTTGATAGATTTAAGGAAGAAGATGAATCAGAATACCAGTACAGAGGCATTCTAACGACGCTAATAGTCGTGCCTGCAATGATGGCGGAATCTATTGTAGTAAATTATGGTTTTTATGAAAGGAATTGGGGCCAATGGTGGGGAGCGATGAGTGAAATCGAGATTGACGTGACAGGGATTCAACGTACATGGCGGTGGATAGTCAAACAAAAGGATCAAACCCCTCACACACATTAGCCCGAAAATCTTGGAAACCGCGGTCGGTTTTATTTGAATTCCCATTATTGTGAATAGTAACTGATGAGGGTATTGAAGAAGTAATCCAGTTACATGTAAATCTAATGGACGGAAAAGTTTGTTAACTTTTGGTTATCGACCGAATGGACCCAACCTCAATCACACCACCATCAAGGAGAACCAAAACAATGGTTTGAATAACTGCAGATTTAGCTAGATGAGACCGAAAACCATATTATGTTGTCGAGTTGAAAGCGTTAGCAATCCACAAGTGGCAGCTAGAAGAATAACAACCACCCGGAGTGTTTTCCCTTTTTTGAAAACAAAAATACATAGAGATCAAAAAGATCATTTCAGTATACCGTAATTCAGATTATAGACAGGATCCGAGAGCTTCTGCTGCACATTCTCATTGTTGTTTGGTGAAGTTAGGATAAATGCTTTGTTCCGAAGAACAGAGGCAACAATGGCTTCCATGTTTACCTCTGATTTCATATCAAAATCTTCACCAAATCTAAAAAACCCATAAAAAAATATCAAAACTGGATGTTACTACTTACTAACAACAGTATACACCAACGGAGCAATCTAGTGGCTCCATAAAGGGTGGGGAGCTACCAGAACGCGTCATTTAGGATATTAGAGGTTTCGTTTATATATATAATTATAGATAGATTTAGTTATTTTAGTTGTTTAAATAAATACAAATAATCAAACTAGAATTAAAAGGGTAAATAATTAATTTCTACATGAAACAATACTTGTAACTTTAACCAAACATGCATCTTGTAATATAAACTATTAAACATGTTTCATTTGATTGCCATCAGCCCATCATAATTCATCATTATGAAGCTGAATTGAGACATAATTTTGTAAAACATAAAACATTAAATCTTGACAATGACAATTGACAAAGACAAAAACACAGTTGTGTCTTAACGACAACTTTGCTTAATTATTCGTGAGCTATGACCACCACTTGTTTTCCGACATTCATACCACTATACAAACCGATTAGGGCAGCCGGAGCATTTTCAAGACCTTCAGCCGTATCCTCAACATAAGTTATTTTTCCTTCATGAATTAGAGGCAAAATCATTTCTAAGAACTTCGGATATTCATCATAGTGATCAAAAACAATGAACCCTTCCATTCTTATACGTTTCATGACAAGCAAAAAGAGATTGTGAATGCCTTCGGGTTGGTCAAGGTTGTACTGCGAGATCATTCCACAAACCGCAATGCGACCATTAAGTCTCATGTTACGTAGTACTTCTTCGAGCATCTTTCCCCCAACGTTCTCAAAGTATATATCAATGCCATTTGGAAAATACCTGAAAGTCAAATTTATTTATCAATAATTTCTAACACTATAAGTAGCTACATTATATTAATATAGTAGAAATCCTGACTTTTTTAATGCGGCGTTAAGATCTTGCTCTTCTTTGTAGTTAAATGCCTCGTCGAACCCGAATTTGTTCTTGAGTAGATCAACCTTTTGAAAAGAAGAAATTATACTAAACCACATCAGAATTGCATCTAAGCAATGAAACTGAAAAAAGAAAACATGAGGCTATTTTGGTGTTGAATGTATTTCTTGTGTCTACATCTAACAAACTAGTAAGATAAGAACACTAAACATAGATAATAAATGGTATGCGTCATTTCACCTTTTCTTTGGAACCAGCACTTCCAACAACATAACAACCAAAAAGCTTCGCAAATTGTCCAACAAGTTGACCAACAGCTCCGGATGCTGCGGACACAAACATAGTCTCCCCTTTCTTTGGAGAACATATCTTATGAAAACCAACATAAGCAGTCATTCCAGGCATACCTAAACCATTACATAAATCAATTAAAATCTGAAAAAGAACAAGTAAATTGTACGATGTAGAAGAATAGATAGAACTATAACTTACCTAGGATTCCTGTATAGTAGGATAATGGAACATCAGTATGTTGAATCTTAATTAGGGAACTTGTATCTTTAATCAAGCTATATTCTTCCCAATTAACAAGACCCCATACCAAGTCTTCTTTCTTAAAGTTTGGGTGACTAGAATCCAAAATTCTTGACACACCATAACCCACTATAGGCTGCAAAAAATTATGGTTTTCTTGTAAACACAAGACTACACAATACGAGATATAAAGGTAACGCGTTCTAGATTTCTAACCAAACGTTTATTAGTAACCATACGTACCAAACCAGGAGTGAAAGAGTCAATATAACTTCCTTCCATGGCCTTTGTCATTCGATTCCTCATGTAGGGGTCGCATGACAGATAGAGATTTTTAACTAAAATTAGACCGCCATCATTCAATGGCAGCTCCAAATGGACGGTGGCATCGGAAGTTATCACCATGTCAAATACAGTTGGATACCCATTGACGTAGTCTTTGAATATCACTTGCTTGTTTCTCACAACCTCTGGCATATCTATGTGTTAATAATGGTTGAGCTTTCTTTACAAATATGTTTGTGTGTTAATGTTTATATATAAGCCTAAGTTTATACTACTAGGAATCTTGCACATGCTAGTTTATTTATTGTAATCTAGCATATATATGTGGTTCTATTTTTTTTTTCAAATATTGTCTTCTAAATAAAAACGAGACATGATAAATAATTGTGTGTAACGCATACTTCAAGATTTTTGTTAGATATATTTAATATTGTGTCGTGTTACACGTCAACCCATTTAATTTTGTGAAGTGAATTTGCATATGGAGGTTTGAGTGAACTTTCAACAAAACGTCAAGTGACAAGACGGTCAACTGTGATGTTGAATTTGGATGGTATTGTTAGTTTCTTTCACAATGTTTAGGAGCTGTTTGATTCATTCAGATCTGAATGAGTCAGATCTGAATGAGCCATTGTCCCATTCAGCAACAACAATAAGTCTGAATGATTCAGATATAATTTAAACCATTCAGATGTTTTTTTTTGTTTAGAACCAAACAGTCTGAAGTCTGAATGAATCAGATGTTTACATCTGAATGGTTCCATTCAGATATAAACAAACAACCCCTTAGTCTTCTTGAATACACAACACTATATACTAAAGCTATTGAATATGGTCTTTTTACAGCATGACCATATATACCTCGTGCGCGGTTATTTATCTAATCATGTGTCAGATGGTGCAACACATCACCTCATGCGTTATTATTTCCCTTTGAGAAACACTATTTCTGTAGATCTCTTCGCTAAACTTTTTTACGCATCGCTATTTTCATAATTGAAGTAAAAAATACGTTGTAATAATATAAATATACACAAATTGGAACCAACAACTACATAAAAAAAATAATAATAATTACCTATTCCAACCCTCAGAAATCATCGCCACAAAATAAAAATAATAATAATAATAATAATAATAATAATAATAATAATAATCTTAAACACTTCTCCACCATTCACATATAGCAATTGTATACCACATACTTTCCATTTGGACTAGAGTGGGGGGTTATATTGATCACGGCCCCATTCCAATACGTACAGTCAGTAATTGCATGAATACCACATACCATTCACATATAGCAATTGTATACCACCATTCACTAGCGCTTTGCCGAGACGGAGAAGCAGCTGGGAAGGGATCTTCCCCAGAGTACACACCTCTACACGTAGAGGACTAGAGAAAACAATATTCGGATCGCCCGGCAGAACAAAAAGAGGAAGCTAGGTATCTGGCAGTCAAGGGTAAACTTTGACACCTCATCCAGCTCTCACCCTCTTGTCGGCGGAAGAAATAACACACACCCTTCAAGCCAAAAACACCGGTGGACGCCACTCACCAAAAGCGTCACGGAGATATTTGCCACTGAAAAGCTACCATGGCCAAAAGCTCCAATGATCCGGCAGCGACCTAATGCGGATCAGAGTAAATCCTGTGACTTCCACCGGACAAAAGGTCATAGTACGGAAGAGTGTACATCCTTGAAGGATATTGTTGAAGCATTCGTCAAGGATGGAAGACTGGCACACCTGGTGGCATCAATCAAGAAGGGAGGAAGGAACGACAACCGGTACCGAGGCAACGGACGAAAGCCCGTTGACATCAGCATCAACATGGTTCATGGTAAGATCAGAGGAAGAAAAAGGCGAACGACAGAACCATGTGCGTGGAAAGAAGCTGAGGTGCGCTTCCCGCGAGTGCCAGGAGGACCCAGCAAAGAAGGCCCTATCGTCATAAAAAGCCAGCTGGGGCACTACATCACTTCTCGCACTCTTGCTGACAACGGCGCCTCGTCAACGGTGATGTACAGGCAGTTCTTCGACAAGCTAGATGACGAAGACAAAGAGCGCCTGGAAACGATCTGCGCCTCGATGGAAGGGTTCGATGGCAGCACAAACACCCCCCTGGGCATCCTATCTTTCCCCGTCACTCTTACGGACGGGAATCACTCACGCACAGAAGACGTGGATTTTGTCGTAATGAGGAAGCCACACCACACATACGACATTCTCTTCGGAAGAGACGGGATGGCAAGATTCAACGCCGTGGTATCCTCAGTCCACGGCATGATGGGATGGCCAACAGCTGAGGGTGTAGCGATGATCACCGGCATTCCCCAGGTATGCATCGCATCTGTCTCATCTAAACCCAAACCAAAGATGGCTAAACCAACCATCACCGAACCAGAAAGATGGGCCTTCAACGGCAAGTACCCTGACCAGGCCGTTTCCATTGGCCCAACAGTTGTTGATCCCACACGCACCTTACTCAAGCGCTTATTACAAAAAAACGCTGACATCTTCGCGTGGACACCAGCTGACATGACTGGTGTACCCCGAAGTAAGGCAGAGCATAAGCTCAAATGCGATCCGGCTGTTACGCCGATCGTACAAAAGCGCAGAGTAATGGGGCCAGAACAAACTAACGCGTGTAGAACCCAAGTCAAGGAACTCCTTGACGCAGGCATCGTACGCGTTAGTAGATATCAAACTTGGGTTGCAAATCCCGTTATGGTACCGAAGAATAACAAACAATGGCGCATGTGCATAGATTTCAAGGACTTGAACAAAGCATGCCCCAAAGATTGTTATCCGTTACCCGAAATTGATCTTAAGGTGGATTCGTTGGCACCGTTCCGCCTTAAATGCTTCCTGGACGCGTATAAGGGGTACCATCAAATCCACATGGCCGTTGATGATCAGGACAAAACCGCTTTTCGGACGCCCGATGGCACATTTTGTTACCAAATGATGCCATTCGGACTTAAGAATGCCGGGTCCACATACCAACGCCTGATGGACAACCAGTTTCATGCCCAAATTGGGAGGAACTTGGAAGTCTACATGGATGACTTGGTCATCAAAAGCCCTGACCCAGAAGCGATGTTGAAAGACATCGAAGAGACTTTCAACACGCTCAGGAAGATAAACATGAAGCTCAACCCGAGCAAGTGTGCCTTTGGAATGGAAGAAGGGAAGTTCTTGGGGGTCATCGTCACTAAAGATGGCTTCAGAGCGAACCCTGAAAGGGTCGAAGCCATTATCAAAATGGAATCACCTACTACCATCAAACAGGCTCAGACACTGAATGGACGACTAGTGGCACTTAATCGCTTTCTGGCAAACCACGCGGATAAGTCGTTTCCCTTCGTGTCAACGTTGAGAAACTGTTTAAAGAAAACGCACTTCCGCTGGACACCAGAAGCGGAAGCAGCTTTTCAGGAGATTCGGTCACGCCTGATCGAACTCCCAACGCTCACAGCACCAAAAGCGGGAGAGGAGTTAATCCTATACCTTTCCGCAACAGATAGAGCAACCGGGGCAGTCCTGCTAGTAGAGCGAAAAGGCATCCAGATGCCAATCTATTATGTCAGCCGTATCCTAACAGACGTAGAAACCCGGTACTCTACCCTCGAAAAATTAGTCTTAGCACTTATACACGCTTCACGCAGGTTAAGACGATATTTCCAGGGTCACCCAATCACCATTCTCTCCAACTTCAAACTTGCAAACGTTCTAGGCAAACCCGAGTTATCGGGACGCCTAGCCAAATGGGCAATTGAGTTGGGGGAGTACGCGATAAAGTATAAGCCAAGACCAGCCATAAAAGGCCAGGTTTTGGCCGACTTTATTGCGGAAGTGCCTGCATCGCGGGAAAAAGAGTGCCAGGAAGAGGCTCAATCCTCTCTAGCACAAGACATCAATGATGTCTGGCGACTCTACACTGATGGAGCAGCCAGTAACGAGGGTTCAGGCGCAGGGCTGAAACTAACCAACCCAGCAGGCCAAGAATACACTTACGCTATTCGACTGGATTTTCCAAGTACGAATAACGAAGCCGAGTATGAGGCATTCTTGGCTGGGCTGAGAATTGCGCGTAAGATGGGAGTGAAAAACTTGGAAGCCCACGTGGATTCCATGTTAGTAGCCAATCAGATCAACGGGACGTACACGACCGTGAACGACACAATGGCCCTGTACCTCGCACAAGCAAAATCCCTTATGCGCGATTTCAACGACTGCAAAGTCATACACGTCAAGCGAAGCGAAAACAAATCTGCGGATGCGTTAAGCAAGCTTGCATCATTAGCCTTCACCCATTTAGGAAAGGATATCCGCATTGAACTCCTCGAGACACCTTCGGTCCCGCACAAGGAAATTTGTGTCATCCAAACAGGCACGGAAACGTGGATGACACCAATAATAAAATACCTTGCGGCAGGTACACTACCAGAATCAAAAGCACAGGCAAGAAAACTACGCTGTAAAGCACTGAATTATCAACTCATCGATGACATCCTTTACAGACGTAACTTTCTTGGCCCACTCTTAAGATGCGTGGACAACCAAGATGCTGACTACCTCCTAAGGGAAGTACACGAAGGCATCTGTGGAGTACACGCAGGTCCCCGCGCTGTTGTAGCTAAGCTAAACAACGCGGGATACTTTTGGCCGGGGATGCATACGGATGCGCTGGCATACATCAGAAAATGCAGGTCTTGCCAGCTCTACGCACCCAACACGCACCGCCCGAAGAATGAACTTGTTCCAGTCACCTCTTCATGGCCATTTCATAAGTGGGCCATCGATGTGACAGGCCCATTTCCTACAGCAGCAGGAAATGTTCAGTTCCTAGTGGTAGCCATCGACTACTTCACCAAGTGGATAGAAGCAAAACCCTTAGCCTAAACAACCGCGAAACATATCAAAAAATTTATTTGGGAATTTATTATTTGTCGTTTTGGACTTCCACAGAATTTGGTGAGCGATAACGGCACCAACTTTGCTGACAAGAAGCTACAACAGTGGCTGAAAGAACTTCAAATCACCCACACCTTTACCTCAGTGGCACACCCGCAAGGTAATGGTGAGGTGGAAAGAGCAAATAAGAGCATCGTCGAAGGCATAAAGAAAAGACTCTTGGAACACAGATCCGGCTGGGTGGACGAGCTTCCGCACGTCCTTTTGGCAAACAGAACGCTGAAAAAGGCCAGTACGGGAGAAACCCCGTTCAGCCTCACTTATGGCACTGAAGCTATGGTCCCGGTCGAAATTGGTTTACCTTCACCAAGGGTCTTGATTCAGCCAGAAGACAATGATGCGGAAAGACGGTTAGATCTTATGCTAACCGAGGAACGCAGAGACTTAGCCGCAGTGCGTGAAGAGAACTACAAGCGACAAATGCAAAAGTACTACAACACGCGGGTAAAACTCTGCAACTTCAATGTAGGAGACTACATACTGCGTAACAACGAGGCTTCGAACCAAGAACGCCCAGGAAAGCTGGCCCCGGTCTGGGAAGGGCCATACCTTATCAAAGAAGTTCTAGGAAAGGGCGCATACCGGCTCGAAAGGCTCGATGGCACTCCCATCCCAAGAACATGGAATGGAGCTCAATTACGCAAATGTTATATGTAGATCAATTCCAAACTTGTAAAGAAAAGGCCTAGAGCCACATATAATGGAAATGATTCTCCTTTCACAATGTGTTAATAGCCTTACCTTTATACTTATGAACTTCCCACACTGATGTGCCGGTATTCACCGCATAAATCGGGGAAGAAGTAAGTCGTTACGTGTGGAAGGCGGCAAAACCCGCATAAACACAACGGTAAAAATTTCAAGTTTTAAGGAAAACCTACACGCAGGTCAGATGTAAGTAAAGTTTAGCCATCCTTGTAAGTGCAAGTGACGGTCTTACCCGCACAATCACGAACAAGGAAGCAAAACTTCAACCTATCATCTACCACGTTCAAAGGTTAACTTATTCTGAACACTTAGAAAATTTCAAAGGGAAAGATGAGGAAAACTTCCACGCAGGTCAGATATAAGTAAAGTTAAGCCATCCTACTAAGTGTAAGTGACGGTCATACCCGCACAATCATGAAAGAGGAAGTGAAACAAACTTATAATTTACCACGTTAAAAAAGTTAACTTATCTAAGTACTAAAGAAATTGCTAAGTTAGATCAAAACATGCGTAAAATAAACAAGGCAAAGAACTAACACAATCTTTATTCCATCAAATTCAAATATTACAAAGATAGCTATACAAAAGCAAAAATCTACGCTTATGGTGGAAAGGGATCTTCAGAATCAAGCTTCAGGACCACTTCCACTTGGACCCGCTCCATCAGTAGAGCGTGGTGGTTCAAGGAAAGCTTTAAGGATAGCTAGCCCATCATCAGCAGCAGCGACTTCGTTCACCTTCTCCACCACCGGATGCGGGAAGGCGGCATACTGATTCACTGCTTGGTCGTAAACAGCTTCAGTATCAACATTATACAAAGGGAAGTTGGAAGGCGGGATGCCTTTCTCAACGAACCCTAGACCAAGCAGGAAGCCGGCCTTTTCCCCATCCTCATGAGAAGCGTTGAGGGCTGCGCTCATAGCATCGTCATAAGACGTCTCTGAGAAGACCCGATGCACAACCTACAAAGAAAAAATACAAGTATCAGAACCTTTTCTATTTACAAAGAAAAGCGTAAAGACATGAAAAGCTTACCTGAGACAACGCTTCTCGAAGAAGCCATTCCTTGGCAACCAGAGCTTCTTGGAGGGCGGCTTGAGCTTGGGTACAGGCGCGTTCGGCTTCACTTTTATTAAGGTTGGCAACACTTCCTTTGCAGCAGCCTCTTCGACACCCTTTAGCTTCCGCTCAGTATGGTCAAGCACCCCCCTCTGGTCCAAGATCTCCTGGAGCTTTTTGGCGTCTTCCATCGCCAAGGCATCATGAGCCTGCTGGAGAGCCTCTAATTTGGCCTTAAGCTCCTCATTCTCCACGCGTAGAGGCTCAGCAACAGCTTCAGCCTTGGTGGCCCTCTCGGTTGCGTTCCTTGCAGTTTCCTTAGCCAGCCGAAGCTGTTCATTAACAGCTTGGGCAGCCTTGGAACGGGCCCCGAGCCGGGCCTGAACTTCAACCTCGAGGGCCTTGAAGGCCTTTTCATTTTCCGCAGCCACTGCGGTAAGCCTTTGGTTCTCCTCCCGGACAGCCCGCGCCTGAGCTACTTCTTTAATGCGAGCTGCTTTTAACTTGTCGTTTTCACGACAAAGCAGCTCGACGCGCGGCTGCATCCGGGCCAGGAGAACCCGAAGCTCATTGGTTAGCCTACCCTCCTGGTAGCTAGCCATGGCTTCCCCCAACGCACCACTGGGAGCAGCGTGACGAGCCCACTCCACGCACTCCACAGGGGTGCGAAGGGTTGTTCCTCGGCGGATGTTCCATCGTGGAACATACACTTCATTGGAATCCGACACTGCAAAAAACATAAAGCAGTTAGGAAAAGATGATAAAAATATATAAAATAGGCCAAAAGAACCCTACGCACCTGTAGGGTCAATAACAGGCCGATAGCCGCCAAACCCATCACCTGAACCCAACGGAAATCCATCCAAGAGGTCAGGCAGATGGGAAGGAGGCAGAGGTTGGCGATAAGCCCCGGGCATACCTGAAGGATCGGCCGTCGTGGCCGATGACGGAGGCGGCATGGTAACAGCCGCCGGGGTCGCCGCTGCGGAATCCGCAGCAATAGTAACCGCCGGCTCGGTGAAGGATGCGGTAAAAATAGCACTCACAGCCGGAGGTAACGTCATCACAGCTGGAACAGTCGGCTCAAAGGAGTGAGCAACTGAACCAGCGGAAGCAGGCGCAGGCGCCTGGGTCGTCGCCTCAGGTAGGCTGACCAAGCCTACCGTCATTGGCGGAGGGGTACTCTGCGCTCCACCCTGGAATGCGTCAACATCCACGCCTGCACAAAGAAGACAAGTGTTAATGATATTAAGCTATGAAGTTAAAGATTAAGGAAGTTTGTACTTACGGGTTTTCTTGAGCCTAAATGTACGGACAGGCGGGGATGAACCCGATGGAGCCGGCCTCTTCACGCCGCTCACCATTGTCATCCTGGGCTCTCCGGTGACAGTTGTCACAGCCTCTGGAACGGTGGTCTTATCACCACCGGGATTCCCCGCCACCTCTTCGCTCTCGGTCTCCGAGTCAGACCGAGGCACCGGATCGGCAGTGGAGGCCACCTTCTCCTTCCCCTTCCCGCCGGCAGCCTTCTTCTTCCGCACCAACGGAGGACCATCTGCGGATTCCTCATCAGAACATACGATTAGAGGAATTCCAGCAGAGGTTTCAACATTGAGGGGTCGAGGGTTGAATAGCGCCTTACCTGGCCGCCTGGCGCTAAGGATCTCGTGGCCTAGTGGGTAGACCTCCACGAACCGATCCGCCGTTTGTTCTAGGATGGGCAACTCGTTCTCGTCTAGAGCGCGAGTACCCATCCGAGCGGGACCGTCAGCCTCCCGCGGGTACATGAGCGACTGCAAGTCGTTCCCCTCTGAAATAAACAGGAAAAAGTTAGAAGAGATTCTAAATCAACAAAAAGAAACAAAGCATACCGTAAGGAACAGAGTTCGAACCGTATTTGAGGACGATCGGGATCTTTCGCGCATCCGCATCCTTCCACACCCGGCTCATCCCGAGCATTACCATCCCGGACTCCGCAAACCGGTAAACCGGAGATTGGACTCGGGATATATTCGAAAACCATTCCGCCTCCTCGTTGTTGGAGGCGTGAAGGCTGGGAAGTGCTTGCCCATTTTTGAACTTCATGGCAAGGGGGATGGCGCGAGCGGAGATGTAGAAGAACTCCCGCTTCCACGAGCGAAGACTGCGCTCGGTTGCGCAAATCTTTAAACCCTTAATCCGGGTTATCAACGTATACCACCCCTGGATGCACCTCCAGGAGTAGAAGGTCATCAGGCGGTCAACATAGGGCTCAATGCCCAGAATCCGGCACACCCACTCGAAGTGCCGAATCTTGGCAATCGCCATCGGGTGCACCTCAGTCAGGTGCACACCGTGCCTCTCCAGGACACGGTACACAAACTTTGTCAATGGGAACCTAAGATTCCCATAAACAAAGAATGCAGCATATACCCCGATCTTGCCTCTGGGGGCATCGCACACTGTCTGATGGGGTTCAGGAAACTCAGGCTCGAGAGACTCGAGCATGAACTTCCTGACGACGTACTGATACAGATCGACAGGCAAAGCACACTGGCACTCGCCAGCAGTACTCTTGTCGTCGGCTGTAGATTCGAGATCACGAGACGACATCTTGCAGATGAAAGAAGAAAACGATTTCAAGAGAATGCTCGACTAAGAAAAGGTGAGTATTCGCCGGAAATCGTTAAAGATGAAGAGAGAAGTGAAAGTGTGAATTGCAAAGGACCCTCTCCCCCTTTATATACTAATCGCAATTAATGCGATGAATTTAATGCGGAGGAGAGAGAAATCGAAGGTGCAATGAAACTATGACACGTGGCAAAAAGCAAGCTGGCAACAGCTGTTGAAAGGACGCATACCATTAATTTCGCGGCCACGCGCCCGAAAAATCGGTCCCACGCGCCTGAAAAAGCGTCTGGAATGACCAGGTACTGTCACGTCACCATAACTTCCTGCACGTCCTGACACAGTCAGAAGAAACCGTCGCACGACGTTTCAGAGGTTTGAACAGTTCTTATCCTTTCACCAACTCTTCGAATTTCAAAAAAAAAAAAAAAAAATTCAAAAAGATTCAAAAATAAGCGGGAAAATACTCCTTACATTGGCAACCAAGTAACCATAAGACGGGTGCGGGTACAGTGTCAAGGCAAAACCCTTCACATACTTAGCACCCGCAGGGAATTGACGCCAGGAATACCTTGGAAGTAAAGTAACCGTAAGACGAGTGCGGGTACAGTGTCAAGGCAAAACCCTTCACATATTTAGCACTCTGCAGGAAATTCAAACCAAGAAGGATCTTCTGGGCCATGCTTGCGGAAACCGGAATAACATCCCCGCATGACGGGAACGTCGAGAACTATATTGTTTGAAACTCCATGATGGGATTGGTGGTTTTAGCATAATTGATCAATATGTTGAAAACTACCAAAACCCCATGGAGAATCCACACAAGTGGGACTCAACGCTCCTGACTTGCGAGAAGGTTACAAACCTACCCGCTTCACACCCAAAGATCAAGCAGAAAAGTCGGGAATTTCTGCGTGACATCAGGAAAACCGCGGGAAGAATCACCACGGAAAACCTAAAAACTAAACCCTTTTCAAAACCCCTTGCTAAGTCCAAAAGTTTACCTCACTTATTAATAATCCATGAGAAGAACATTGGACTGGGGGGACTTGAAGAGGTAGGTCCCAGCAGAGCCCAGTTGGACCCGCAAGACTCACCTTGAACAGGGACGTCTGCGCAACGACCAACTGCTCCAGCAGGACCCACCATGCTCAGAGAACCTTACGCGCAGTACGCCAGCTGTACCCGCAGGGAAAGCCTCCCAATGGTGAAGTACCCCGCCTGTTCCCGCAGCTGCGGATACAAGCCATCAGGGAAGGCTACCCGCACTAACAGCAAGGCTACACGCACAAGGCATTAGCTACTTCAGTAGTCACATGAAGGAATGAGCAAGGCGGGAATACTCCCGATTAATGAGCCAGTCCATATGCTTCTGGAAGATCTTTTGTACTATACCTACTAAGGTATGGGCAGAACAGACGATTTGACCAGAACAGCCCATGAACCAATCACAGGGTGACAGCTCACTGACAACAGTACGAGGAGGAGCACCCTCTAGTACTGTTTGTCACTATTAGCCGCTGCCTACTCACCAACCCTTACTATGGGACGTGCGCAGCCTACAGTTGGTGGAACAGTGTATAGCTGGCAGTAAAGGAACAGTATACAGCCGACCTTGTTACTGTCGGCCGTAACCTATCCACCAACCAGCATGGCCTGTACATAGTCCACTGTTGGTAGAACAGGAATACTATTCAGCCGGCTGTACCTTCTAAAGAACCTACCTTCGGCTATAAATACTCCAACACCTTGGAATGGTAAGGACATGATCTGATATCTCATCTTATCTAGCAATCTCTTAATATACACTTATATTCAGAGCAATCTAGTCTGATTCTCACGCCGGAGGGTGGTCACAAGGAGGAACCCCCCCTTCTCAGTGACGAGCTTACGGTGTCTGTTTTGCAGGTCATCTGAAGAACAATCTTCTCTGCTGAACCTCATCCTCGTGGGAAACATTACTTAACCCCCAGATTATCTATAATCTGCCCAGGGTTCACTTAGTGTTTCTTCAGTCAGTAATTGCATAAATAACAATTTACACATGCAGGCCCCGACCCGGTCATAATTGTAGGTGTCTGAAGCTGTAGTTGTATTCAAGTGAAGTCATCCCACGATTTACACACAATAAGTCAATAACACCTGCTTTTGATGGGACACAAGCTTATTCCGATTCTCATTGTTTAAATCTACTTTGACTAAGTAATTTATACTGTTATTGGCTGTTGGAAGACCATGCCATTATTATAAGAGAAAATAGTCTAAATAGCCATTCTACGCCAACTCTTAATCTCCTACGACGCCATCATTTCTCTCGCGCCATTCTTGGTCTTCCCGAGTCAAAATGATTGAATGGTAATTATGACATATTTCTTGACTATTTTAGTAATATTTTTTAGTCCAAATGGTTATTTAGATTATTTTCTCTTATAATAACGGCATGGTCTTCCAACAGCCAATAACAATATAAATTACTTTTAGTCATAGTAGATTTAAACAATGAGAATCGAAATAAGCTTATGTCCCATCAAAAGCAGGTGTTATTGAGTTATTGTGTGTAAATCATGGTATGACTTCACTTGAATACAATGTGTAAACTGTTGTTCATGCAATTACTAACTGTACCGTACAGTCTGTACGTTTTGGAATGGGACCGTGATCAATATAACCCCCACTCTAGTCCAAATGGAAAGTATGTGGTATACAATTGCTATTTGTGAGTGGTGGAGAAGTGTGTAGTATTATTATTATTATTATTTGTGGCGATGATTTGTGACGGTTGGAATAGGTAATTATTTTATTTGTTTTCTATTTAGTTGTTAGTGGTGGGTTTGCAGTCTTTGGTTTCATTGGTTCCAATTTGTGTATATTTATATTATTACAACGTATTTTTTACTTCAATTATGAAAATAACGATGAGTAAAAAAGTTTAGCGAAGAGATCTACAGAAATAGTGTTTCTCACGTTTTGAACTAATAAACTGATTCTATATGGAACCTGCCATATTATTTACCAGTGTGGATACATTACACTTAGTGAATCAGATAAACTTCAAATATTTAATGATTCTTGAAGAGGTAGGTCCCAGCAGAGCCCAGTTGGACCCGCAAGACTCACCTTAAACAGGAACGTCTGCGCAGAGACCAACTGGATCCGCAGGACCAACCATGCTCAGAGACGTGACGTCCTTACGCGCAGTACGCAAGCTGGTCCCGCAGGAAATGCCTCCCAATGGTGAAGGACTCCGCCTGTCCCCGCAGCCTCGGATACAAGCCATTAGGGAAGGCCACCCGCGCAGCATGGCTACACGCACAAGGCACTTAGCTCTCGATCATTCAGTGTCACCTGAAGGAATGAGCCAAGCCGGGAGCAATCCCGCACAGAGGCGGGAGGGGGAATACTCCCGCCCAAATAAGCCAGTCCGTATACTGAAGGATCTTTTACTGTACCTGACGAGGTATGGGCGAAAGATCTGATCAGAGATACGACAGCTCACTGATACAGTATGGCGAGCAGCATGCTCCTGTACTGTATCACTATTAGCCGCTGCCTACTCACCAACTACTGCCATACCACGTGCGTAGCCGTCAGTTGGTGGAACAGGAATAGTATACAGCAGGCCTGGTCACTATCAGCCGCTACCTACCCACCAACTACCAGCAGGGCACGTGCGTAGGCTACTGTTGGTGGAACAGGAATACTGTTGCAGCCGGCCATACCTCTTTGGAAACCTACCTTCGGCTATAAATACCACAAATGGTATGGACATCATATCTTATCATATCTTACTACATTATCATCATATTATACCTGATATCTGCTCTAGCAATCTCTTAATATACTTTTATATTTAAAGAGCAATCTAGTCTGATTCTCACGCCGGAGGGTGGTCACAAGGAGGAACCCCCCCCTTCTCAGTGACGAGCTCACGGTGTCTGTTTTGCAGGTTATCAGAAGAACCATCTTCCAAGGGTCTAACCCCTCGTGGGAAACATCTCTCCAACCCCCAGGTTACCAGTAACCTGCCCGGGGTTCGGTTAGTGTTTCTTCATTGGCGCCATCCGTGCATAAAGCTAGAACTACAATTTTCTCCAGTTTTTTCAAAACTTTATACAAAAGATGGTTAGAGAAATTCCGGTAACCACAACCCCAGCTATTGGGGGGAATACCGGCAACACAGTTTTTACAAACACTACTCCGGCTACCGAAGCCGGAGCAAGTGAAGTAAATTTTACGAACACTACCCCACTTACTAAAGCAGGGGCAAGTGCAGTAAATGACCGCCTACTGGGATCCACCGATACCCAGTTTGAAAAACGAAGACTCCCCCGCCAGACTCTCGACGAAGTCAAGGCATGGGCGGAGGCACGACAAAAGGAATTCCAGGCTGAGTTGAACGAACGCTTGCGTTCCGTGCAACAGGCCGACGAATTCGAATACTGGGAGGATGACTCGGAGGAATCCGACTCCGACGCGAACCCTCGTCATAAGGCAAAAGGGAAGCGTAAAGAAACGGAAACCCAACCGAAAAGGCATTTTGGACAAGCCTTCAAACCAAAAAGCATAGATGGAGGTCCACGAGACTTCTCTAAAACGTTCAGACCAAACGTTACAAATGCAGGAACGTCCAAATTTGCAAGGGACATTGCTGAAGCAATCGCCCCGAAAAGTGCTAAACAAATGCCTAACATAGGCACATATGACGGCATATCTGATCCAGACGATCATTTGAACAGGTTCATAGCGGGGGCAACCGTTAGCAATTGGACGGAACCCACGTGGTGTTACATGTTCCAAATGACGCTGGTGGGGGCTGCTAGGGCTTGGTTCGATCGTTTACCGGTTAACCACATTTACGACTGGGCAGACTTCCAGCAGAAGTTTAGCCAACACTTCAGCCAGCAGCGAAAGTATACCGAGGAGCAATGGACAATCCTCAAATGCACACGGGAAGAAGATGAATCTCTGCTAAACTTCATCACTCGCTTCAACTCAAAGAAGTTAAGTTTGGGCAATATCAGCGAGGATCTTGTTCGCGCAGCCTTCATCCAGGGCGCGCAAGACCCAGAGCTTATCCGCACCCTAACGGGTAAAGATGGAATGCCATCCACATGGGATGGCATCATGACAGCAGCCAAACGCTATGCGGAAACGGAGAAGCAACTGGGTAGAGACCTTCCGCAGAACACAAACCTTTACACCCAGAGGACGAGAGAGGACAACGTCCTCACCGCCCGATTGAACAAAAAACGGAAGCAAGGCATTTGGCAGTCAAGGGTAAACTTTGACACCTCATCCGGCTTACAGCACCGATTGGGTGAAAGGGATAATGTAAAGCCGCACCGGAACTCCAGGTGGACGCCACTTACCAAAAGCGTCACTGACATATTTGCTACTGAGGAGCTCCCATGGCCAAAGCCTCCAGTAATCCGGCATCGTCACGATGCTGATCGGAGCAAGTACTGTGACTATCACAGAAAAAAAGGCCACAACACCGAAGAATGCATAGACGTAAAAGACATGGTCGAAACATTCGTCAGAGATGGGACGCTCGCGCACCTCGTGGCGAAATAAAAGCTAGGCAGGCGAGTGCGTATAGAACCCCAGCTGGGGAAAACACGAACCAATTTCAGCCTCAAAATCGAGACTACATGCTGCGTAAAGAACGAGATCCCGAACCAGGTGCGTATCGGCTCGATGGCACTCCCATCCCAACATGGAAGGGAGTTCAATTACACAGTTTGCATGTAATCAATTCCAATTTGTAAAGAGAAGGCCAAGAGCCACTTCTAATGGAAATGATTCTCTTTAAGAATATCGAAGCTGATGATTTTACATTTATACTTTTCTGAACACTAATATGCCGGTTTTCACCGCATAATTACGTGAAGTCATTGCATGGGAAGGCGGTCCTACCCGCACGAACCCAATAACGAGACAAACCTTCACGCAGCTCAGTTGAAGGGGAAAAAGTTCAGCACCCAAAAATGAAAGTGCCGGTCTATCCGCATGAATCATTAAGGAAACTGAATAATAACCTGTCAACAACCGCGCGTCGAACGGTTAAAACTATCCAACACTGGTGACGACACACATTACGTGAAGTCGTCGCGTGGGAAGGCGGTCTTACCCGCACGAACCCAATAACGTGGCAAACCTTCACGCAGGTCAGTTGAAAGAGTTCATCCCATTAAATGAAAGTGCCGGTCTATCCGCATGAATCATGAAAGGAAAATGAACACTAACCTATCGACAACCGCGCGTCGAACGGTTCAAAACAAAATTCTTAAAAAGATGAGAAAAACCTACACGCAGGTCAGATAAGGGTAAAGTTCTGCCATCCTACTAAGTGCAAGTGACGGTTCTACCCGCACAATCACGAAAGAGGAAGCAAAACTTCACCTGTTATCAACCACGTTCAAAGGTTAACTTATCCTCAAAAGATGAGAAAAACCTACACGCAGGTCAGATAAGGGTAAAGTTCTGCCATCCTACTAAGTGCAAGTGACGGTTCTACCCGCACAATCACGAAAGAGGAAGCAAACCTTCACCTATTATCAACCACGTTCAAAGGTTAACTTATCCTCAAAAGATGAGAAAAACCTACACGCAGGTCAGATAAGGGTAAAGTTCTGCCATCCTACTAAGTGCAAGTGACGGTTCTACCCGCACAATCACGAAAGAGGAAGCAAAACTTCACCTATTATCAACCACGTTCAAAGGTTAACTTATCCTCAAAAGATGAGAAAAACCTACACGCAGGTCAGATAAGGGTAAAGTTCTGCCATCCTACTAAGTGCAAGTGACGGTTCTACCCGCACAATCACGAAAGAGGAAGCAAAGCTTCACACCTATTATCAACCACGTTCAAAGGTTAACTTATCCTCAAAAGATGAGAAACCTACACGCAGGTCAGATAAGGGTAAAGTTCTGCCATCCTACTAAGTGCAAGTGACGGTTCTACCCGCACAATCACGAAGGAGGAAGCGAAACTTTAACCCACTATCAACCACGTTCAAAGGTTCTTATTCTGAACACTTGGAAAATTGCTAATTTAAACTAAGTATGCAAGTCATAAAGTTTATAAAGCAAGGAACCCAAAGAAGGAAATAACAGTCTTATACGCAAAAAGGTTAATATTTCAATGATGTATTACAACAGTGGCCGGGTAACTACCCGCCTAAAAGAAATCTATACAAAGCTAAGTCTATCCTAGCAGTGGGAAGGGATCTTCAGGATCAGGCTTCAGGGCCACCTCCGCTTGGACCAGCACCGTCAGAGCGCGGCTGCCCAAGGAAAGCCTTAAGGATGTTTAGCCCATCATCAGCAGCAGCAACTTCATTCACCTTCTCCACCACTGGATGCGGGAAGGCAGCGTACTGGTTCACAGCATGGTCATAAGCAGCTTCAGTATTAACATTGAATAAAGGGAAGTTGGAGGGCGGAAAGCCTCTCTCAGCGAACCCTAGACCAAGCAGGAAGCCAGTCTTCTGCCCATCCTCATGAGAAGCGTTGAGGGCTGCGCTCATCGCATCGTCATAAGAGGTCTCTGAGAGGACCTGACGCACAACCTACAAAAGAAAATTACAAGTTAGAACATTTTCTAATTACAAGTAGAAAAGAGAGAAAAAAAGAGGATACCTGAGGCAACGCTTCTCGAAGTAGCCATTGGAGGGTAGCTTGCACTTCGTCACGGGCGCGTTCGGCTTCGCTTTGGTTCAGATTGGCAAGTAATACTTCCTTTGCGGCAGCCTCTTCGACGCCCTTAAGCTTCCGCTCGGTTTGGTCAAGCACCCCCCTCTGGTCAAGAATCTCTTGCAGCTTCTTGGCGTCTTCCATTGCCAAGGCGTCATGAGCATGCTGAAGAGCCTTTAATTTGCATTTAAGCTGCTCATTCTCTTCGCGAAGTGGCTCAGCAACAGCTTCAGCTTTGGCAGCCCTCTCAGTTGAGTTTCGCGCAGTCTCCTTGGCCAGCCGAAGCTGTTCATTCACAGCTTGGGCAGCCTTGGAGCGGGCCTCGAGTCGCGCCTGGACTTCAACCTCGAGGGCCTTGAATGCCTTCTCCTTCTCGGCTGCGGCAGCGGCCAACTGCCGGTTCTCCTCCCGAAGAGCCCGCGCTTCAGATACATCTTTGGCGCGAGCTGCTTTTAACTTGTCGTTTTCACGACAAAGCAACTCGACGCGGGGCTGCGTCCGGGCCTGGAGAACCCGAAGCTCATTGGTTAGCCTACCCTCTTGGTAGCTAGCCATGGCTTCCCCCAACGCACCAGGAGGAGCAGCGTGGCGAGCCCAGTCCACGCACTCCACAGGGGTGCGAAGGGTTGTTCCTCGGCGTATGTTCCATCTTGGAACATACACTTCATTGGAATCCGACACTGCAAAAAAAAAACAAAGGCAGTTAGGAAAAGATGATAAAAATATATAAGGGAAAAAAAGAACCCTACGTACCTGTAGGGTCAATAACAGGCCGATAGCCGCCAAACCCATCACCTGAACCTAAAGGAAATCCATCCAACAGGTCAGGCAGACGGGAAGGTGGCATAGATCGGCGGAAAGCCCGGCGTGTACCTGATGGTCCGGCCGTCGGTGCCGGTGGCGCAGGTATAGTGGCAGCCGCTGTGGTAGCCGTTGTTGGCACCGCCTCCTCAGCAACAGTAACCGCCGGCTCCGTGAAAGATGCTGTAAAAATTGCACTCACGGCCGGCGGAGACACCTTCTCAGCTGGAACAGCCTCAGGAAGGCTGGAACCAGCGGAAGCAGACGCCTGGGTCGACGCCTCGGGAAGGCTGACCAAGCCTACCGTCATTGGCGGGGGAACACTTGCTCCAACTCCACCCTGGAATGCGTCAACATCCACACCTGCACAAGCAAAAGTGTTAGAAAAATTTGTTTGAAACAACAAATCTAGACAAGAATTATGGGGGTACTTACGGGGTTTCTTGAGCTTGAACGCACGGACGAGCGGGGGCGAACCCGATGGAGCCGGCCTCTTGACACCGGTAACCGTCGTCGTCGCTGCCTCCCCGGAGGTAACACCTGCAGCCTCCGGAGCGGTGGTCTCCTCACCACCGGGCTTCCCCGCCACCTCTGCATTATCTGACTCCGAGTCAGATAGGACTACCGGGTCGGCCGTAGAGGCCACCTTCTCCTTGCCCTTCCCGACGGCAGCCTTTTTCTTCCGCACCAGTGGAGGACCTTCTGCGGATTCCTCAGAAGAAGAAATGTCATGAACTCCAGCAGCAGGCACAGCATTGAGAGGTTCAGGGTAGAAGATAGGCTTACCTGGCCGTCGGTGGCTCAGGATCTCTTGGCCTGGCGGGTAAACCTCCACGAACCGACCCGCGGTCTGCTCTAAGATGGGCAACTCGTTCTCGTCCAGAGCACGAGTACCCATCCGCGCAGGACCATCTTCCTCCCGCGGATTCAGGAGCGACTGAAGATCGTTCCCCTCTGAAATCAAGAAAGTTAGTAAAAATCGAAGTCAGCAAAATGAAACAAGACGTACCATAAGGGACAGAGTTCGAACCATATTCAAGGACGATCGGAACCTTATCCGCATTCGCCGCCTTCCACACCCGGCTCATCCCCAGCATCACCATCGCCGACTCCGGAAAACGGAAAACCGGGGACTGGACCCGGGAAATCTTCGAGAACCATTCCGCCTCCTCGTAGTTGAGGGCGGGAAGGTTCGGAAGCGCCTGGCCATTCTTGAACTTCATGGCAATGGGGATGGCGCGAGCGGATATGAAGAAGAACTCTCTTCTCCAGGAGCGAAGACTACGCTCGGTGGTACAAATCTTTAAACCCTTGATACGGGTTGTAAGAGTGTACCACCCTTGGATGCACCTCCATGTATAGAAGGTCATCAGGCGATCAACGAGGGGCTCAAGGCCCAGTATCCGGCACACCCACTCAAAGTGCCGGACCTTGGCAATGGCCATGGGGTGCACCTCTGTCAGGTGCACACCGTGCCTCTCCAGGACACGGTACACAAACTTTGTCAACGGAAACCTAAGGTTCCCGTAGACAAAGAATGCAGCATAAACCCCGATCTTGCCACTAGGGGCATCGTACACAGTATGGTGGGGTTCAGGAAACTCAGGCTCGAGAGACTCGAGCATGAACTTCCTGATGATATACTGGTACAGATCGACAGGAAGAGAGCACTGGCATTCGCCAGCAGTCTTCTGGTCATCAGCATCATGAGAAGACATGGTGGAAGAAAGACGAAAAGAGATTTCAGGGTAATGCTTTACTAAACAGAAAAATTCGCCGGAAATTACTTGAGAAGAAGAGATGAAAGTGGAAAGTGTGAATTGCAAATAACCCTCTCCCCCTTTATATAGTAATCGCAATTAATGCGGTGAATTTAATGCGGAGGAGAGAGAAATCATATGTGCAATGAAACTATGACACGTGGCAAAAAGCAAGCTGGCAACAGCTATTGAAAGGACGTGTGCCAGTAATTTCGCGGCCACGCGCCCGAAAAATCGCTCCCACGCGCCTGAAAAAGCGACTGGAATGACCATGTTCTGTCACGTCACCATAACTTCCTGCACGTCCTGACACAGTCAGAAGAAACCGTCGCACGACGTTTCAGAGGTTTATCTTTTCACCAACTCTTCGAATTTCAAAATTCAAAATTCGAAAGTATTAAAAAGTAAGCGGGAAAATACCCCTTACCCCTTGGCAAGCAAGTAACCGTAAGACGGATGCGGGTACAGTGTAAAGGCAAAACCCTTCACATACCTAGCACCCGCAGGGAATTGAAGCCAAATAAACCTTGGCAAACAAGTAACCGTAAGCCGGCTGCGGGTACAGTGTAAAGGCAAAACCCTTCACATACCTAGCACCCGCAGGGAATTGAAGCCAAGAAAACCTTGGCGAACAAGTAACCATAAGACGGATGCGGGTACGGTATTAAGGCAAAACCCTTCACATACCTAGCACCCGCAGGGAATTGAAGCCAAGTACCTCGGCAAACAAGTAACCGTAAGACGGATGCGGGTACAGTGTTAAGGCAAAACCCTTCACATACCTAGCACCCGCAGGGAATTGACGCCAGGAATACCTTGACAGTAAAGTAACCGTAAGACGAGCGCAGGTACAGTGTTAAGGCAAAACCCTTCACATACCTAGCGCTCCGCTGGGAATTGAAACCAAGAAGGATCTTCTGGGCAATGCTTGCGGAAACGGAAATGGCATCCCCGCATAGCGGGAACATCGAGGACTACGTTGTTTGAAGCTCCAGGGTGGAATTGGTGGTCTTAACATAATTGATCACTATGTTCAAAACTACCAAAACCTCATGGAAAATACATACAACTGGGACTCAATGCTCCTGACTTGCGAGGAGGTTACAGACCTACCCGCATCATACCCAAAGACCAAGCAGGAAACTCGGGCATTTCTGCAAGTGACAAGGACTTCCGCGGAAAGAATCCCCATGGAAAACCTTACAAAACCCTTTTCAAAAACCCTTTGCTCAAGTCCAAAAGTTCACCTTACTTCATTAAACACTCATGAGAAGAACATTGGACTGGGGGGACTTGAAGAGGTAGGTCCCAGCAGAGCCCAGTTGGACCCGCAAGACTCACCTTAAACAGGAACGTCTGCGCAGAGACCAACTGGATCCGCAGGACCAACCATGCTCAGAGACGTGACGTCCTTACGCGCAGTACGCAAGCTGGTCCCGCAGGAAATGCCTCCCAATGGTGAAGGACTCCGCCTGTCCCCGCAGCCTCGGATACAAGCCATTAGGGAAGGCCACCCGCGCAGCATGGCTACACGCACAAGGCACTTAGCTCTCGATCATTCAGTGTCACCTGAAGGAATGAGCCAAGCCGGGAGCAATCCCGCACAGAGGCGGGAGGGGGAATACTCCCGCCCAAATAAGCCAGTCCGTATACTGAAGGATCTTTTACTGTACCTGACGAGGTATGGGCGAAAGATCTGATCAGAGATACGACAGCTCACTGATACAGTATGGCGAGCAGCATGCTCCTGTACTGTATCACTATTAGCCGCTGCCTACTCACCAACTACTGCCATACCACGTGCGTAGCCGTCAGTTGGTGGAACAGGAATAGTATACAGCAGGCCTGGTCACTATCAGCCGCTACCTACCCACCAACTACCAGCAGGGCACGTGCGTAGGCTACTGTTGGTGGAACAGGAATACTGTTGCAGCCGGCCATACCTCTTTGGAAACCTACCTTCGGCTATAAATACCACAAATGGTATGGACATCATATCTTATCATATCTTACTACATTATCATCATATTATACCTGATATCTGCTCTAGCAATCTCTTAATATACTTTATATATTTAAAGAGCAATCTAGTCTGATTCTCACGCCGGAGGGTGGTCACAAGGAGGAACCCCCCCCTTCTCAGTGACGAGCTCACGGTGTCTGTTTTGCAGGTTATCAGAAGAACCATCTTCCAAGGGTCTAACCCCTCGTGGGAAACATCTCTCCAACCCCCAGGTTACCAGTAACCTGCCCGGGGTTCGGTTTAGTGTTTCTTCAATTCTTGTTTAAATTTTTTTTGTAAACAAATAATTAAAGCTAGAAACAAAAAGGATAAGAAACAATACATATATATTCAATCAAACCACAAAGAACATGTATCATTTAATACAAATTATTAACCATGTTTCATTTTATTGCCATCATTATTTATCATTGTCAAGCTGGATTGATACATAACATATTATAGAGTAAACTATTTGCACGTTTTTGCGACCATGATGATCGTAGAATACACAATGACAACAATCTCTTAACAATAACTTTGCTTACTCGTGAGCTACGACCACAACTTGTTTTCCGACATTCATGCCACTATACAAACCGATAAGGGCAGCCGGAGCATTTTCAAGACCTTCAACGGTATCCTCAACGTACATTATTTTTCCTTCACGAATTAGCGGCAAAATCATTTCTAAGAAATTCGGATATTCATGATAGTGTTCAAAAACAACGAACCCTTCCATTCTTATACATTTCGTGACAACAAAAAAGAGATTGCGGACTCCTTCGGGTTGGTCAAGGTTGTACTGCGAGATCATCCCACAAACCGCAATGCGACCATGAGGTCTCATATTACGCTAGTACTTCATCGAGCATTTTTCCTCCAACGTTATCGAAGTATATATCAATGCCATTTGGAAAATACCTGAAAGTCATACATATATTTTTACTAATTTTCTAACACTATAAGCTACATCAAACGGGATAATATAGTAGAAATCCTAACTTTTTTAAAGCAGCATTAAGATCTTGCTCCTCTTTGTAGTTAAAAGCCTCATCAAACCCCAAACTTGTTCTTGAGTAGATCAACCTTTGAAAGGAAGAAAATATACTAAAACACATTAGAATTGCTAGTAAGCATTAAAACTGAAAATATAAAACACGAGTGTATTTTGGTGTTATATGTTTTTCTTGTGCATTTCTCTATTCCATATCTAATAAACTAATGGGGTGGGGGTAAGATACAAATAAAATTAACATACTAAACATACAAATAACACCGTATAAATTTATATAGTGTAATTTACATTGTATTACTAATAGTGTAATTTCAGCGTAGTGTAATTATGGTGCCTGGACATGTTGAACCAACTTGATTACACTACCAATACAATTAATTACGCCACCTGAAATTTAACTTGTAAATATAATATAAATTACATTACTTGTTTTAACTAAAGTAATTATATTATAAGTAGAATAATTATTGAATATGCTTCGTCTTCTACCTCAAATAACCATCACAATTTTTCTTCAAATGGGGAATTCAATTATCTTCAATTGATGTATCTCTTTGATTCAAGGTTTCAATTTAGCAATCACTTATTCGATTGGTTTAGATCCTCACCTCAATTGATTAGGTAATCTAAAACCTAACTGAGTTACCAATGGAGGATACAAGTGGATTGAAATCATGGACGTACGAAGGAGTTCACAAGTATGGTGGGGGACACCGGAATCTTGTACATAGGCGACAATCACATACACTCTAACAACAAATTGAGTCTGGTGTGGTACACCGTTACGATTTGAAGGTGCCGGTAGATTGAAATCCGATACGCCGACGAGTCGTGGTGGAGGATACCGGTTAGATTAAAATCCAGTACACCGTCGTACAATTTGAAGGCGGTGTTGGAAGGAGAAAAGGTAGAATCAGAGAGCTTATTTGGATCAGATGAATTATTCCTTCATTTCGCATGATTGGGTACGTTTATTTAGTTTGTATTTGATCCAAACTCATAAAGAAATAAGATAAACAAGATAAGGATATGTATAATAGTCACATATAAAAAATTACTATACTAATGGTTTTGCTTAGTTTCACCTTTTCCTTGGATCCAGCCACTTCCAACAACATAACAACCTGATAGTTTAGCAAATTGTCCAACAAGTTGACCAACAGCTCCAGATGCTGATGATACAAACATAGTCTCCCCTTTCTTTGGAGAACATACCTTATGAAAACCAACATAGGCAGTCATTCCAGGCATACCTAAACCATTACAAAAATCAATAAAGATTCAAGATTCAATTAAGAACAAGTAAAATAGATCTAGAAGACCAGTCCATACATAACTGACACTAATAACACACACACACACACACACACACATATATAGGGGATGGATCTTGTGAGAAGTGATATTACATCGAGAAGTGCGAGAAGTGAATGTGTAACTCTATTAATCCCCTAATTTCGCTCCATTTCTTATTGTGTAGGAGTGTGTATGTACGTGTGTAGGTAAGTTTACATACATGTAGGTAACATCTTAAGAAAGGGAGTGAAATTAGGGATTAATGGAGTTACATCTTCACTTCTCGCTATAAAAAAACTTCTGAAATGATCCAATACATATATATATATAGAGAGAGAGAGAGAGAAGGAAAACAAGCAACTAGGTCCTAACTTACCGAGGATTCCAGTATAGTACGATAATGGAACATCAGTATGTTTAATTTTGATTAGGGAACTGGTATCTTTGATCAAGCTATATTCTTCCCAACTAACGAAACCCCATACCAAGTCTCCTTTCTTGAAGCTTGGGTGACTCGAATCCAAAACTCTAGAAACACCATATCCGACTATAGGCTGTAAAAAATAATGGTTTTCTTAAAAACACAACACCAATACACCATACTGTATACCCCTTGAACTACAAGAATGAATCCATCTAAAGTGTTAATTAGTGACAAGACAAAACTTACTGAACCAGGAGTGAAGGAATCGATATAACTTCTTTCTGTGGCCTTAGCCATGCGACTCCTCATGAAGGGGTCGCATGACAAATAGAGATTTTTAACCAAAATCAGATTTTCATCATTATCCGGAAGCTCCAAATGGATGGTGGCATCAGAAGTTACCACCATGTCGGATTACAGTGGGATACCCATTGACGTAGTCTTTAAATAATACTTGCTTGTTCTCTCACCCCCCACCCCTCTGCCATATCTGTGTTAATAGTGATTTGAGCTTTCTTACAAAAATGTATGTCTGTTTATCTTTATATATTTTAGATAATATTGTAGCGTAACTTTGTACTAGTAGGAACCTTGCACGTGTTACAATTTATAAATTGTAATCTAGCATATGTGGTGCTTTTTTTTTTTCCAAATATTGTCTTCTGGATAAGAAATTGTTTCTTCTTTCAAATTTAAAAAAAGAGACGTAATAAATAAGTGTTTGTAACATATGGTTTTCCAAAATGGGTCTTTCTTGAAAGCTACATAATTTTTTTTCACATTTTAATTAAACAAAAATATATCATATTAGGTTTTATCCCCTGTATTACGAGGGTTGTTTTATATTTTTCGTTTTCCTTATTCTTTGGGTTTGATGATGAAAAAGTTTAACAAATAAATTGTATGTTATAACTCGTTTAAAAGCTATCTGGTTTGGTGACCCATGACCCGTTTTTTTTTACTATAAAATTGTTTCTAAATTATATATAATATCTTTTTATAAAAAAACGGATATTAAATTTTAGTATATGCTTATTTTATAGGATTTTCATATAAACTATTTGGTAAGATTAATTTTTAATTTAATGAGATGTTATAACCCGTTTAAGAGCTATCTGGGTTTGGTGAAACCCGACATACCCATGAATTCAGGTCAAATGCATGAGAAAACTCAATGTACAAATAAAACAATCTGGTGGCTTAAGAGAATTTAGAGAGCAACCAGAAAACTTTTAAAGGTTTCGTTTATATTATATATATATATATATATATATATATATATATATATAGGGGATAGTTCAAGAGAGAAATGATATTATTGCAAGAAATGCAAGAAATGAATATGGACCATTAGTTTTATTTTATGTTTTAAATGCTTAAAGCTAAATAAAGAAAGTATTAATATAACTAATAAACCATAATATTTATCTACTTAATTAATATTACTAATTAAATTATTATAATTGGAAAATATTAAGAAATCACTTATTTTTATAACTTATTTTTTGTGTCTTAAATTTTTATCCTACACAAGTATAATTTATTCATACATTAAAGTTTCTTTCTGTCCAAAACTAATTTCTTCCAACTCAATATGTTAATATCCATCAAAACATACTTACATTATAATGAATAATACCAAAAAACTATTTTACATGTGTTTGCATTAAAAATCAACAAAAAACATACAACCTACAAAAAAACGTATAATCTACACTTCTTCTAAGAATAAGACAACATATAATCTACACACGAAAGATATATAACCTACACACAAAATTTATCATCAATGGAATACACACACACACAAAAACATATAACCTACATATGAAAATTTTATCTTACACAAATACAATTTATTCATACATTAATTTCTTTTTATTCAAAACCAACTTCTTCAAAATCAACATATCAAATACCCATTAACACGTAGTTACATTGTGATGAATAATACAAAAAACTATATTACACATGTTTGCATTAAGTGTCAATAAAAAATATACAACCTACACAAAAACATATAACTTACACTTGTTCTAAGAATAAAAAAACATATACCTTACATACGAAAAACATATAACCTACGCATGTGTAGGATATGTGTATCTTTATGTAGTTTATATAATTGTTGATGTCGAATTACATATGTAAGTTGTATGCTTTTTGTATGTTGTACGTTCTTTGTGTTCTTCAGAATTTTTTCTCTGGCTGCTTCTTATGTTTTTAGTGACAATAGCGACAAAATAAAAGGTGTGGGATTACATACTCAATTCAATGACATTGATATCTCACTAATATTAAAATTTACTAGACAAAAAATGTATTCGGTGAAACTTTGCTAAAAGGCAAAAAGCTGCATTTGCTTGCAACACAGAGAGTATGCTTTGTGGTTTGGTTATACAAGTGACTATTTTGACCTTGACAGAACAACTTGGTTTTCTTTATGCTGTAATCAATGGAGCATACTTATTATATTCTTATCACCATGGTAATGATTCACGTTGACTGTTTTGATTCAGGTGAACATTGATGCCACAATTGCCTTTCCATTTCTCGTTGCTGAGACATTAGCTGCAACCATAGAGAAAACAATCGAGTCTAAAATGGTGGAAGAAGCAAGAGTGATGGAGAATTCGAGATCAATGCCATTTAATAAATCATAGAGTTTAGAGGGTAAGGGGCACTCATGGGTATTACCCATGCATTTGTCAATCATGTACTGTCACCTCATTTCTACCATTAACTACACACAAACCACAAACTTACAGGCAGCACCTGTTGTGTGGCAAACATTTGCCATGAAATGAAGCCTTGCACCTTACCCACATGGGATGGGGTGGTGTTGTCGTATGATTTGAAAGTCATACACTCTACCAATATGGGTGCCCCGTCCTCTCTTAGAAGGCCCTCGTGCTAAAACCCATGGATATAATTTCAACTTTGGGATAAATTATCCGCGGATTCTTAAATCTTTAATTTTCACCAGCTTTCAAGCTACTAATCTTGGTGTAGCCTTTGAAATCGTAAACGTAAAACATATGGTAAGTAGGTCAATCTCAAACTCACTTGTATCTTGTAACACCCCTGCCTCTCGTACCACCAATATTGTCCGTTTTGCCCCTCGATGGGTTGCCCATCTGGGAACTCACGTCTTTGTTTTTGGTTGCCCAGGTAAAGACTTCCGAGGTGGTCACCCATCCTAGTACTACTTCCACCTAAGCACGCTTAACCGTGGAGTTTTCATGTGCTCCACAGACAACTAAGCCCAAAACGCGTTGGTGATGTTAAGAGACAGGACATTACCAAGGATCTCTCTTGTCCACGGCCAATGTGGGATAACCTAAGAGTGGGACGATGTTGTGTTTGCCAAGGGTGTTACATATCTCATTTAATAGATCTGATCAACATTGTTGTTTTTTTCGTTGATTACCAACTAATTATGTATGATATTGAGAGTTTAAATTTGTTAAATGAAGCTAGGCGGGAGGCCCTCTCACGAGAAGGAGAAGAACCCAACTTTCAGAGAGTCTGTCACATGTAAAATCTTCCTAGGGTTCACTTCAAACCTTATCTCGTCCGGTGTTAGAGACATCATCCGGTATCTAGTTGAACATAAGATGGTTAGTATTTTAAGGCTTTATTCGTGAACATGTATATCCGTTTGATTCACAATTTCACATGTTCATTCTTTTGAACTTACGCTTTATTAAAACAAGGTTGATGTGATTGTGACAACAACCGGTGGTATTGAGGAAGATATCATAAAATGCCTTGCAAGCACATACAATGATACAAAGGTGACTTTTCTCTGCCTGGTGCTGCCTTGCGCTCAAAGGGACTGAATCGGATTGGTAACTTATTGATTCCTAATGGTAACTACTGTAAGTTTGAAGATTGGGTTATCCCAGTACTTGACCAAATGTGGGAAGTGTTGGTTTGCTTGGTCAAAGTCAGCTGGGTCAAAGGAGCTGTTATTCTCCTTGTGGCTCAAGTTCTAGTTTGTTTTAAATAAGCCGGTTCCTTAGGGGATAATTGGCACGTTATTTAATTTGTTTAAGTCTTCCTTTTATTTCTATGTATTTCCTTATTAGTAGGTAGTTGTTGAAGCAGTTGTATTTCTGGCTATTTAATGCCAATCGATTAATGAAACTAGTATGCACTTTTCATTCATTGTACTCTCTACACACTTGACACTTCAAGTGGTATCAGAGCACAACTCGATTCATAAGTGTAACAAAGGCTGTTGCGATGGCGGAAGAAGGAGGAAGTAATTATCAATCTACCTACGTTCCAAAATTCGATGGGGACTACGACCATTGGAGTATGGTCATGAAGAATTTGATCCAATCGAAAGAATGTTGGAACATTGTGAATGTTGGGTATGCTGTGATAAGAGAAGGAGAACAAGCCACTGCAACTCAAAGAAAGAACTTTGAAGAAAACAAGTTGAAAGACTTGAAGGTATTGAATTATCTTTTCCAGTCAATTGATAAATCAATACTAAAGACTATTACCTCAAAGAAACCTCTAAACAAGTCTGGGATGCGATGAAGACGAAATATCAAGGTAGTGCTCGGGTCAAGAGAGCACAGTTACAACGACTCCGACGAAGCTTCAAAGTGCTGGAGATGAAAACGGGGGAGACGGTGACCGATTATCTGGGAAGGGTAATGGTCATAGCAAATGAGATGAGGTCTTGTGGAGACGTAATGACGGACGTTACGATTGTAGAAAAGATTCTTCGGACACTCACTGAAAACTTCAATTTCATTGTGTGCTCCATAGAGGAATCCAAAGATCTCGATACAATGTCCGTGGACGAGCTGCAAAGTTCTCTCTTAGTCCATGAACAAAAGCTAATGAAAAAGTCACCCGAAGACCAGGCCCTACGGGCCGAACAGGAAGCTTCAGGAGGAAGGGGTCGAGGACGGGGAAGATCTTCATTTGGTAGAGGTAGAGGAAGAGGAAGAGGCCGCGGGTCATTCGATAAGAGTGGTGTGGAGTGCTATAAGTGCCACAATCTGGGGCACTTTCAGTATGAATGTCCATCGGAAGAGAAAGCCGTAAACTATGCAGAGTTTGACGAGAATGAAGAATTAAATCTGATGGTAGAAATAGATATTGAGACGTTCGAGCTTGAAGAGAAGGCTCTAATGGCTGAGTCGGGTTCAGTGAAGAATGGGAGAGAAAGAATTTGGTTTCTAGATTCGGCTTGCTCGAATCATATGACGGGAAATAAAACTTGGTTTACAAGACTTGAAACTTTTTCACATTCGGTGAAGCTAGGGAATGATAAAAGGCTCGAGGTACAAGGTGTTGGTGACGTACGGTTGCAAGTAGATGGGGTGTGTCAGGTGGTGAGTAAGGTGTATTATGCCCCAGAACTAACAGTAAATCTACTTAGTGTGGGTCAGTTACAAGAAAAAGGGGTTACGTTCATATTCAAGAATGGGAAGGCGAATGCTTACCATCAAGAGAGAGGGTTGTTCATGACTTCTACAATGACAAAGAACAGGATGTTCCCGATCTTTGTCAACGTAAACACCCCAGCCGATTGTATGCATGCTGCTGTGGGAGAAGATCTATGGCATAGGAGGTTTGGGCATGTTAATCATAAAGCTTTAAGAACGATACAGTTTAACCGTATGGTTGAAGGCCTTTCAAAGGTGACCGAGAAAACACGAGCATGTGAAGTGTGTTCCCTCGGTAAACAAGGTAGAATTGAAATACCAAAGAAAAGCAAGTGGCATGCATCTGAGAAGTTACAACTCGTTCATACCGACATATGTGGACCCGTCAAACCGAACTCCTTGAGCAATAAGAGGTATGTGCTTGTATTTGTTGATGATTTTACTAGAAAAACTTGGGTTTATGCTTTGGGAGAAAAAAAGGAGGCATTTGAATGGTTTAGAAAGTTTAAAGTAGAGGTTGAAAAAGAAACTGGGAATTACATTAAGTGTTTACGAAGTGACAGAGGGGGGGAATTTTTGTCAAAAGATTTTAAGTTATTTTGTGAAGAAGAAGGAATTAAACGTCAACTAACGGCTGCCTATACACCCCAACAAAATGGGGTGGCCGAGAGGCGTAATCGGACACTCATGAATATGGTTAGGTGTCTCTTAACCGAAAAAGAGATGCCTAAACACTTCTGGGCCGAAGCCGTATGTTGGGCGTGCCACGTTCTTAATCGATGTGTGAGTAGAAGTCTTGACAAGAAGGTGCCTCAAGAGTTATGGACGGGTAGGAAGCCGAGTGTAGATTACTTCAAGGTTTTTGGGTGTATTGGGTACGCTCATATACCGAAACAACTAAGAAGTAAGTTGGATGACAAGAGTCATAAATGTATCTTTGTGGGTGTAAGTACGTAATCAAAAGCCTATCGGCTTTATGATCCTAATTCTAAGAAAATTGTAATTAGCCGGGATGTTACGTTTGATGAAGAAAGAAAGTGGGATTGGAATTTAGGAAAGGAAGAAAAAGAAGAGTTGATTGTGGAAGAAGAAGAGATTCCGAGAAAGCCGATTGAGGAATATCCTATAAGTGAAAATGAAGAAAGAGAAATGGAAGAGAGTCCTCAAGTGGTAGATGACTCTCAAGATGGAGACGGGTCAGAAGGGGAAGATTCACAAGAAGAAGAAGTTGCTACACTTACAAGAAGAACGGGTAGAATTAAGCGGGCACCAAGTTGGTTAAAGGATTATCACACTAACTTTGCAGAGGATGATGTGATGATTATGATCAGTATTATTGAAGACCCTACCACTTATGAAGAAGCTGTTAAAGAAGAAAAATGGGTTGAAGCTATGAAATTGGAGATAGAAGCGATAGATAAAAACAATACCTGGGAGCTTGTTAAAGTTGAAGCTGGTGTGAAGCCAATTGGGGTAAAGTGGGTGTTTAAAACAAAGTTGAACGAAAGGGGTGAAGTAGATAAATATAAAGCAAGATTAGTTGTAAAAGGGTATGCACAAAAGGAAGGAGTTGACTATGGTGAAGTTTTTTGCACCAGTAGCCAGGTGGGATACTATCCGTTTGTTTCTTTCTGTGGCTGCTAAACGAGACTGGACCGTGTACTAACTTGATGTAAAAAGTGCCTTTTTTACATGGAGAATTGAAGGAAGTTGTGTACGTTCAACAACAGGAAGGTTTTGTAAGAAAAGGTGAGGAAGATAAAGTGTATAAGTTAAGAAAGGCCTTATATGGATTAAAGCAAGCTCCGAGGGCATGGTATCATAGAATCGAAGCTTACTTTAAGAGGGAAGGGTTCAAAAGAAGTAGTTATGATCACACGTTGTTTATTAAGAAGGCACAAAGTAAGACTTTAATGGTGAGCTTATATGTGGACGATTTAATCTATGCCGGAAGTGATGAAAAGATATGTTTCGAGTTCAAGGAGTCGATGAAAAAGGAGTTTGATATGTCGGATTTGGGGAGGATGAAGTATTTTTTGGGGGTGCAAGTAAGTCAAACTAAAGATGCTATATCATTGAGTCAAGAAAGATATGCTAGGGAGGTAGTCAAAAGGTTCGGGTTAGAAGAGGCGAATCCGGTTCAAGTTCCAATGGTACCCGGTTTTGCTTTAACAAAGTCCGGATCAGGGGAAGAGGTTGATGGATCGTGGTACAAAAGCCTGGTGGGAAGTCTTATGTATTTAACTGTTACTAGGCCCGATATTATGTATTTGTTAGTCTTGTTTCTCGGTTTATGGGGAAACCTAGGGAGGATCATTTGATTGCTGCAAAAAGAATTCTAAGGTACGTAATCGGCACATATGATTTTGGTTTAAGGTATGACAAGGTGGACGAGAAGGGGCTAAGAGTGTACACGGATAGTAACTATGCGAGAGACAACGATGATAGGAGAAGTACATCCGGTTATGTGTGTTTGTTCAGCGGCGCAGCTGTATGTTGGTGTTCTAGAAAGCAGGAGATTGTGACTCTATCAACGACCGAGGCGGAATATGTAGCTGCAAGTTTATGTGCATGTCATTGTGTGTGGATGAAAGGTTTGTTAAAGGAAATGGGAGAAGCCACTGGAATGGTGATTATTAAATGTGATAATACTTCTACTATTAAGTTATCGAAGAATCCGGTTATGCATAGGCGGACAAAGCATATAGATGTTCGTTATCACTATCTAAGGGAGTTGGCTGAAAAGGAGGTAATTCAGTTAGAGTTTTGTGGTACAAAACAACAAATGGCAGATGTTATGACAAAGCCCATCAAGGAAGAAACATTTAAAGAGGTACGAGAGGCAATGGGAGTATGCATGATTAAACAAGAAACTTGAAGGATTCTTGTTTAGGGGAGGATTTGTTGGTTTGCTTGGTCAAAGTCAGCTGGGTCAAAGGAGCCGTTATTCTCCTTGTGGCTCAAGTTCTAGTTTGTTTTAAATAAGCCGGTTCCTTAGGGGATAATTGGCACGTTATTTAATTTGTTTAAGTCTTCCTTTTATTTCTATGTATTTCCTTATTAGTAGGTAGTTGTTGAAGCAGTTGTATTTTTGGCTATTTAATGCCAATCGATTAATGAAACTAGTATGCACTTTTCATTCATTGTACTCTCTACACACTTGACACTTCAGGAAGAACAAAAGACCCGGTATTATACAAGCTCCAGAATCCATAAGTAACTTTTGAGTTTACTTTTTTTCATCAATATTGTTCTTTGAACAAGTAGAAGTTTATACTTTATACCCTTTTGTGCTCGCCAGAATGCGTTATGGACACCATCAAAAGTAATACACCATTTGGGGAAGGAGATCGATAACGAGAGTTCATATCTATATTGGGCATATAAGGTAATCACGTTTTTACCTCAATTCTAATCAAACACAATCTTCTTACATTTTACTGTAATATATCTATATATCTATATATATTGAAAATTATTTGAATGTTATATTTTTCTTTTTATTGTAGAACAATATTTCCGTCTTCTGCCCTGCCTTGACCGATGGGTCTCTTGGAGACATGTTATTTTTCCGCTCCTTTCGCTATCCCGGTCTTATTGTCGACGTGGTTAAAGGGGATCATTTTGACTTTCTTGATTAAACTTTTGTTCAGATTACAAATTTTATATAGTTGATTTCTGAGTAAGATTCATTTCTAGATGCCCTATCACTAAAACTGAATAGGGCTGAAAATGTGTGCCTAACACACGACTCCAATGATGAAAAGGAGTACTCATGACATGTTTAATTGATTTTTAACAGTATTGCAAGGTAAAAAAAAGAAGAAGAGAAATATAACCATTGCTTTTTTAGCTGGTACAACAAAGTATATTCAGTTTATGCATTTTCTAATAAATCAGTCTTCACCGCCATATTCTAGCTAAAATTTAACACCAAAGAACAACTAGTTACACAAATAGTCTTTGGACCTTGTTGTTTGTCAAAAATAACTAGTTTGGGTTCAACAGACTTTTGGTATAGTTTATGGACTTCACGTGTATATATAATTTGTGGACTTTCTAAACAGATATCAGGGCGATAAACGGTGAGGCCATGAATGCCATCCCTTGGAAGACAGGGATGATAATTCTAGGAGGGGGGCTGCCAAAACATCACATATGCAATGCAAATATGATGCGCAATGGTGCGGATTATGCGGTCTTCATTAACACTGCCCAAGAATTTGACGGTAGTGATTCTGGTGCTAATCCTGATGAAGCCGTCTCATGCGGCAAAATACGTGCTTCTGCTGAATCCATTAAGGTAAACTACATGGATTTTGTTAATTGATGTGTTCTTGATGTCCCAAAATAAATGCGATTTCTTTCTTGGTAAAGCTTTAATCTAAAAGTTTGCCCATATAGCATTATGTTTTGGTCTTGAAATGTTTGTGAGATATTTTAACTAATCTCATACCCCAAACATATGTTTCCTTTTTTAATTTGTTTCTTAACCAAAAAGAGTTTTCTATAATAATCCAAAGTGATAGGATTAATATGGAGGACTGATATCAGTATTTTCCTAGTGGTAAATTTATTGAAGCTGTAGGCATTAGTAATTAGCATTTAATATGCAACATAGTTAGTGAAGTGACTATAGAGTATTATTTGTGGTTAGAGAAGTGAATATTTTGACTTTTTAAAGCAACTCGCTTTTATTTATTTTTTATGTTTTTGAATCAATGAAGTATACTTTCTTGTATTCTTGTTACGGTGGTCCTAATAGTTGTCATATATGCTGATTGTTTTGCTCGAGGTCCATTGTGATGCCACAATTGCATTCCCGTTTGCTACAAGGAGAGAAGAACAACTTGGAAGATTAGCAGCAACTTCATCCCATGGTTGAAGCTCGATTGTGTTTTAGAGAGGTCAAATGGCATGTGATCCAGACCATTACATTGATTTCTTTATAATTGGTTATTATAAAGAAACTTGCCAGCCCCACCGAAATATTTTTATTACTTAAATTCAAAGGAGTTGAGAGACGATCCATCTCCTCCTTTCAGGCAAAAACATTAACCTTTATAGGCATCTAATTATTCCACTTCATAACAAAAGACACAACATTGTTGGATGAGTTAAACAAAAGGCGTTTTCATAGGAGCCACCGAAAATATACCAGAAGAGTCATTGGTCCAAGCCCATCGATCCGCTAAGTTATGGATTATTTAATTTATTTATTTTTAACTCAAGTAGTTAAAAAGATATTCGAATTTACCTTTTCTTTCTTTATATAGAAACCATGTATCTTATCTTACTACATTATTATAGTTTTTTTTACCTTTTTTTAAAAGACTGTTATACCCTTACCCTATGGCCGTTTAATTTATAAAACTTGGACCCTGTTCTTTGTCTCTCTACACCACCACCCACCCACTGTTACAAGCCAGACAGAAGAACTCAACCCAAAAGACTAGCTAGTTTGATAGGTGAGGGAACTCATTTGGCTTATTCCCATACCTCGCATTGGTTTCATTCCGTAAAACCCACCCACCCAGGGCCGGCCATAAGGTGTGGCCGGGTAGTCGACGGTCACAGGCCCGACACCCCGCTAGGCTCGAATTTTATTTTTATTTTTTTTAAATTATATGTATTTTTATTAAAAACAATATGTATATTTAGTGTTTAAACTTAATTACATAACCACTACCTTGGTCTAGTGACGAATGAGTATTACTCTCAATCCAAAGGTTATGGGTTATACTCTTATTTGAGGCATGTTTAATTTTATTGTTATACAAAAGTTTTTTACACAACCCAATTATAATCAAGTAAACCCATATAAAAATTAAGTTGTTTAAACCTAACAAAAAACTTTTTTAACTTAAGGCCTAAAAAAATTTTCGACTTCGGCCCAAAAATTTTTTTGTTTTCTCGGAGTCGGCCCTGCACCCACCCAACACCACCAATATCTTCAAGATCAAGCATGCGAATGTGTGCCCTAGACCGCCGTAGACTCCATTTGATCGAAAAAGTGAGGGGGTTGGTGTTCTAATCGAGTTTAATTTTCGACCTAATCGGCCACTAAAAGCACCACTCTCGCCATAGTCGTAAACCATGGATTATCAGTCTTTGAAGCAAATTGGGAAAGGGAATATCTTCAACATCGCGGGTCATCTCCGTCTCAGGCTATAGCAACTCGAGTATTCAGAAAAATACGTGAAGTTGGTGATCTTTGGGTGAGAGTAGGACTTTGGAAACTAAAATGTGTTTTGGATACTTATTTATCAACGGGGCACAATAAAGAAGCGTGTTCGGGTTAAAAAACGACAATATTGAAGGCCAACACAATTTCGTGTTGTAAATGACTAATAAAATGATTAATATGCGAGATGGTAAAAATGTATGATAATTATCTTAATATTAAAATACTAGACAAATATTTATTTCATGTTAAAAATAACTTGTCTATCAATTTTATATTCAAATATGCCGATTGGTTGTTAATGATCTTTTATGTTTTTCGCATGTGTTTTGGGCTTGTTATCGGAGAGCTGTTGGGCTTGAGGCGTTATGGGCTTGAAGTTGATGCTGTTGGATGGCTTGCTTATGGATGGATGAGCTGAAGTCTAATGGGCTGGTTGGAAACTTATGAAGGTCAAGGCCCAAGGTCCACACATTATATTATTGATAAAAGGAGTATTAAACAGATCGATTAAAAATTGGAGAATAATCTGCATCTACTTGTTTGGCTTGTCTTTCATTCGCCATCTTCTACATGTTTAGGTTTCTTCATTCTTGATAAACCATGTTTAGACGATGTCGTTCTTGTGTAGTCTGATGTTCACCACATTCATGTACATCGAATAGTTTTGGTTCATTGAGTAATCTTTCATATACGAGTTGACTGAGTCTGTAATCTTTCATATACGAGTTGTGTTATCTGTTTTCTGGTTCATTGAGTAATAAACACGTTCGGTTTGAGATTATACAGCCTCGATTAATCATTCATGACATTTCAAGAACACCATAGATCGCCAACGTGTGATAAACTGAATTAAACGGATCTAACCAAGTTGGGTGAAGAATTGGCATAAACCGAAGGCCATCATCCAGACACCCAAACCTTATAATCTTATATCTTAGAAGGCATTCTCATCATATCCCCTAAAATTATGTGAGGAGAGTTTGTAAATTATAAGGTGGGGTTCTGACAAAGTTAACAGAAAAAATTTTCGGTTTTTTAAAACTTTTTTAAAAATCATCTGGGGAGATTAAATTCACTGAAAAATTACCGGTTTTTCAAACTTTTTGAAAATCATCTAAGGAGACTAAATTGACTTGAAAATTATCGGTTTTTTCATACTTTTTTGAAAATAATCAGAGGATATTAAATTCACCTTAAATGCATCCAGAGAGATGAATTTCAATAAAACGCGAAATTCGATAACTTTAGAAAACTCACGGGTCAGACACATTTAAGTGGAAAACCATGGTTTTTGACGAGATTAATTTGGATTAAAAAATAACGGCCCAGAGAGATTTCAACTAAAAAATGTGGTCACCTTTACACGTGCCAATACCTCACTGGTTATCGAAATATGTTGGCATGATTCCAAATGTATCGACGGAGATGATTTTTGATGGACTAAAATTGAAATTTACAAAACTTTTAGACTATTTTGAGAATCTCTCTCATTCATTGGACTATATTTGAAAATTTTCCAACGGGTTATATCTTTTTTGTTTACTTCCACCTGACGACCAACCCAACATGTGCCGCTTGTTATATTATTCTTATGGTAAAATAATGTCGATTATTTCTATATATAGCATATTCCAATGAAACACAAAGCCACACAAACCCTAAGAGAACCGATGAGAAGAAACCTCATGTCGTGTTCTTACCGTTTCTAGCCCAAAGCCACATGAAGTGTATGCTAAAGCTTGTCAGTCTCTTACATCACAAGGGTCTTTAGATAACCTTTATCAACGCCGAGTCTAACCACAAGTGTCTTTTCAAGCACGGTGCAGGGTTTGATGAGGTTCCCAGTTTTCAATTCAAAATCATTCCAGACGGTCACCCGAACTGTCACACCCCAAAAACCTTAATTTAAACAGCGGAAGACTTTGACCAAGTCTTTCGGGTGGTGACAGACGTCGTTTCAGCCAATCACATTTAAGTATACATTTCAAACGAAAGTTGAACTTTATTTAACCATCAGAGTTATTATTCGTGTCATATTACACGGTTTTTATTCAAACTATAAGTTCAACATACAGTCAACATTTTTCATTCAAACACACGTCACTATTTTTCCGCACTCTTCGCGAAGCTTCCATACTTCATTTAATTACCTGAAAAACATATTAAAATAACGGTCAACACGATGTGTTGGTGAGTTTTCATTTATAATAAAAATAGTCCATATATATATATATATATGAATCGAAAACAACATCCATATAATGATCTTCTGTCATTATATCCGGTATCAATTCGTGTGTAATCGTCACTACACCCCGAATTATATCCAAATATTTTGTGTATAATGGTCTACCGCCATTATATCACAAATCCGTGTGTAATGATCTACCGTCATTACATCACAAAACAGTAGGCATTTTATTTCTTAAACAAATTGAGTTGTTGTAGACGAGAAAAGAATACAACATTACGTATGACTATCATAGTTGATAACCCGATACATACAATACTCAAAATATTCCCACTTTTAACCCAACACGAATGGAAGTAGGGGGCGTCACCCCAATAGATCCACTAATATTTATGTGCCCCTTTCTAGGGTTAACTGTTACTTATCCCAACTAGACTCATCCCGCATTATACACCAATTTGTAAAATAAAATGCATTTATAAAACAACGAAATCAATATGTAATAAAGAAGATGTTTTTCCCCAAAACACAATTAAATATCATTTTGAAAACAATTTCAGTTAAAAATCGAGGGGGTTCGATAGAGAAACTCACGGCTTGTAGCTTTTCGTTCCAAAATCTCGTGTCCTATATTAGTACACGTTTCGTTAATAAAAACTTGGTTTTAGTTTTTATAAAAATCCTTTTTAATTTATTAATCTCAATCGTGTCAACATAAGCACATAAGCAAATAAACGAGTACACATAGTTTGGCTTTCCGTTAGCTATTATTTAAATAACTATGTCAAATAAACACTTAAAAGTATATAATAATATTTTAAGCTTTAGTTGCTGAAAAGTTTTAAGACAATGTTAATCTTTTATATTTCATAATACCTGTCGGTTTTGTCGGTTTTTGTCGGTTTCGTGTTCAAAACGAACCGTTTGGTTTTTCGTAACTTTTATATCTTGGAAAGTACTTGTTACATATATATTAGTCAAGTTTTATATGTTACCTTGTAAAAATTATATTGTTTTTGTTTTCGTTAATATTTTTTTAAAATAGCAACTTTTTAACGTTTTCGTATCGGTTTTCGCGACACGAACCGTTTAGGACTAAGTTTTATCATCTTGTCCTTTTCTCATGTATTAAACACACATATAATAACATATAATAACATATAATAACATATAATTTACCATAAATTGCAGTTTTGACTATATATGTTCCTAAGATGCCTTAATCGAGTTTTTCGGTTTCTAGTTCGTATTTTAGATTGTCTTAACAATGTTACTAGTTGAGCTTGTTATTTTTATATCTTTAAAAATCCAGATCTTTAACCTATTTTCTAAGCTTCTAATAATTCCAAAATATTACTTTTAAGAAAAGGTTTATATTTTATTTTAGAAGAATCTATGTGTCCATGATCCAAGTCTTTGTTCTTTTCAATAATTATCATGTTTTAGCTTTTAGATGAGTCTATTCCTTTATAACTAATTACTTTTACATTATTCTCATCCTTTTCAACTTTTAATCATTCATTCAAATTAAAGTATTATGGATTTATAAAATTTTCTAAGTGTTGTTCTAACAAAGTTTTCCATTTTAGTAACTTTATTATTTGATAATTTTAATTAATCTAATACTTTCACTTTGATTAAATACAATTCTATGTTAAATTCATTCAATTAGTTTGACAGGGTTTCATACATCCTAAATAATCTATTCCATTTTATTCTTTTATTTCACCATTTAACAAAGTTTCTATCTTTAGCAAGGTGTTGATTATTTAAACAATGAGTTTAACTAATCTATGTTTCAATCATTCATTCTATCTTGTTTTAAGTTGTTATTAATCACCTATTATTTTCATCTATTACAATTATTCACATTAAAATTCAAATTTCAACTTTTCTTAAATTAAAGTTTCCTTATTTAGTAATTTTAACAATCTCTTTGTTAATCTTCAAGTTCCAACTATTAATTCTAGCATATAACCTCTCTTACTTATAATTAAGTTATTCCATATAACTTTTGATTCATCAATCCATCCAAAATTCATAATTAATCCAAAATCTATTCTAATATCAAATCCTAATATTAAGTTTATTCAAGTTTATAACAAACAATCAAGAGATCCAACAATACTTAATATCAAAATTAGCAATCAGTGTTGGATCTTTAGGATGAATGTGTGCATGTGTAGTGAGTTTTATTATCCCATTTACACACACACACACACACACCCCCACGGCACATACACACACATACCTATTCACTTATTCAAGCTTTCAATCATTCAATCAACTCAAGAACATCAAACCTTGTATATCCATAACCAATACTTAATTAATCTTAACATAATACTTACTTGTTTCTTGAGATTTTGAAATATGAAAATGGTGTTAAGAGTGAGTGGTGTAGTGTGCCTCCTAGCTTAATCCTTCCTAGTAGCATAATCTTCTCTTGTTCTTTGATTTAGATCTTCATAACTCTTAATTAGTATGTGTGTGTTTATGTTTGAAATTTGATTTGTGTGTGCTTAAAAGTGTGGGTGTGTTGTGGGTTTTATAGAGAGAAAGGGAGTGAGTGGGTTGAAAGATGTGTGGTGGTGGGGATGCCAACACATAAAGGAAATGATTACGGTAATGATTGGAGATGAAAGGTGTGTGGATGAGAATGCTACAACACATTTACTTCTAGAAGATTTAATGATTAGTTAGGTGAGTTGTCAACAATTGGAGCCTTCCAAGTGTTATGATATGATTATGGCAATCATTACATGTGACATGTGTGGGTGTTGGTTTTGAGAAAACAATGGGTGGTGGCACATGGTTTTGGGTTAGTAAGTCCGTTTTAATGTCTAACGAACTTTAGCTAATCAAATGAATCCCGTTTCTAATAATTTTTGTCAGATTTTGAAAGAAATTGGATTCTTGATAATACAAGCCTAAGAAACTAATTTTTTGAAATTGTTGACGTTGGGTCCTTACCGGGTCGTCTACCGACACTCGGTTTACTTATTTTGCAATTTTTGAGATTCGAGCCTTCTAAAATTAAGTTTATACATTGTCTCGACCACTTTAATATGTATTTTAATTTTTCGAGATCATTTAGCCTCTTTAAGGATTTATTTACTTTTTGACTCGTTACCCGAGGTTATTCCACGTCAAGCTCGTTACGTGGCGATTTTTGCACTTTTTGTTGACTTTGAAACGTCTAGATCACTAATAAAGAGGATTTTTCTCATAATGATGAAATTTTATTGCTAATCGAGATTATATTAGTCGCGGTTTAGCCTAATTTTTAGCCGGGTGTCACACGAACGATGGAACTGAGCCAATTAAAACCACCGAAGAAAATGTTTCGTACCTGTTAACCCATTTCTTGGATGATTTTCTTGGTATTTTGACAGGACTTGAAGTTCCGCCTACTTGCATAATTTGTGATGGTTTCATGACTTTTGTGGGTACCTTTAACGCGGCTGAGAAGCTTAAGATCCCCGTTATTCTTTACTAGACATTAGCTGCCTGCGGATTTATGGCATACTACCACGCAAAAGTTCTATTCGATAAAGGAATTCTCCCGTTTAAAGGTTGTATTTTGAAGCCCCAAACTCAATATTTAAATAAACAAGAAGAAAAACGAACGCAGGTTTAGATAAACAACATGTCTAAAACAATTCAGCCTCATTATCTTGAATTATTGGCTTGCAGTTTTTCTCAAACTTTCACAAACGATCGAATTGGAGATTATGCCAGCAAAAATTTTTAGTCTCTTAATCATGAAAACTAGAAATGACAAGTTGGGTGGCTCAATTTGACATTAACAAATAAGTTAAATAGATTCCGGTTCAAACATGTTGAACACTTATTCCTTCATTAGTGAAGTCTTTTTAGTCTACATCTTGCCCTAGCACATTGATGGCCACAAGGTGGCCGGAGTGCATTGATGGCCGCAAGGTGGTATAATCGTGTTGGGTGTCCTCTAGAAGCCTAGCACATGCAAGTGTCTTTTGTGCCTTAAGACTAACATATATAGATAAAACAAAACCCTAATAGAAAAATACTTGAACAAAAGTAAAGGGTTGTCACTTCTAATGAGTGTATGAAACCATGTTATAGTAAAAGATTTAACATAAATATGCGTACTAAGTTAATCTTGTTTTGCCTTAATTCCTTCACTGTTTATTTATTCTAAAGGTATACTCTATTAAAAACGTCTAAAGAAGCCAAACAACCTTTTACACTTTTAAATCATCAACCATGTAACATTTATGCAGATAAAAGTTACTTGACAAATGGGTACGCCGATACATTGATTCCAATTCCAGGAATGGAACAAGTTCGTATCAAGGATCTACCGAGAGATATCTTCACCACAAAGCATGATGATATGTCATTACATTGGATTGTGGAATCAGCTCGGAAGGCTGATATAGTTTCACACATGATCATCCATACTTTTGATGAACTAGAAGCTTCTCTCATCAAAGAGATTAAATCTGTATTTCCTCAAACTTACACGGTCGGGCCTCAACAGTTACTTCTGAATCACATAATCGAAAAAGAAGCCAAGAAGTCGAGTTTCAATGGCCATAGTTTATGGAAGGAAGAACCTGAGTGTCTCCAATGGCTCGAGTCTAAAGAACTAAACTCAGTGGTGTATGTCAACTTTGGAAGCCTGGCTGTAATGTCTATAGAAGATCTGGTAGAATTTGGTTAGGGACTTGTCAATAGCAATTATTATTTTCTATGGATTATACGAACCGATTTGGTTGATGGGAAGCATGTGGCTTTGCCTCAAGAACTCGACAATATGATTAAAGAGCGAGCCTTTGTTGCAAGATGGTGTTCGCAAGAAGATGCATTGAACCACACTTCGGTTGGCGGGTTCTTGACTCATGGTGGGTGGGGTTCGGTGATTGAAAGCTTGTCGGCGGGGGTGCCAATGGTATGTCGGCCATTTTTGCATGAGCAACAGGTTAATTGTAGACAAATGTGCCAGGAATGGGAGGTTGGCATGGAGATTGAGGGTAATGTGAAGCGGGATGAAGTTGAAAAGCTTGTAAGGGAGTTAATGGAGGGAATAAAGGGTAAGAAAATGAGAAACAAGGCTATGGAGTGGAAGAAAGCGGCGGAAATTGCGACGAACTCTGATGGATCTTCGTCTTTGAATGTTGAAAAACTTGCTATGGAAATCACCATGTTGTCAAGAAACTAGATTCTCGTTTTTGTTGGTGTAATTTTTGTTGGCCATATATAGTTATGCATGAGGATTGAGGAATAATAAAAAGTTTAGGTGCATGGAAGAAGAGGGCGGTGATGATCAGGGGATTTTTGTTGTCCGGGCCCCCTTTTATCCGAGGGAAAATCACTGGCTCATTCTTCCACTCTTCATCCTCAGATTATTTCCTCTTATTCCCTGTATTGAACTCACCTTGTATCATATGAACGTTAAAATCTTTAATTTGCTTTTTACTCGGGCCTTGGATTTCCCGAACGGGCGCTTTACCATTGTCAGGTTTCCCATTTTTCACCAGGTGCCCGAGTTTTCCAGATTTAACAGCCGCCTCAATTTCATTCCTCAATGATCTACACTCATTCGTATTGTGACCAATGTCATCGTGATACGAACAATGCTTCTTGGCATCCAAGAATGACCTTCTTGTCAATGGCTATGGTTTTTTAAAACTTATATTTTCTGTAGTGAGAATTTCAGCGGGAGTCTTTGAAAGAGGAGTCCAACTGCCGGGATCTCGGTTCGAAGGTCTCGCTTTGTTCTTGTTGCCTATGAGGGACCTTGCATCAAATGGTTTTGACACGTCCGGGCTTGGCTGAAGCCTTGGCCAAATAGGGCCTTTCGCCTGTCTATTAGGTCTCGGGGTTTGAAACTCGACTTTAAATTTTTGCCTCGGATTACCATTCCTCAAAGTTTTTTCAGTGTTAGCATACACTTTTTCCGCAGTCATGAGATCGTCCCACTCTTTTGGCATTCCATCTCTGCCAGTAAGTGTGTGGACTAGATCGTCACATTTAACGTTTTTGCGGAAGGAACCACGAAGCATATCCGTACTTATGCCGCCGATGTTCAGACTTTCATCGTTGAATCTGGTGATAAAATCTTCTATGGACACGTTATCGCGACGGACAACATCCAAAATTTATGACTGGTCTCGTGTATGTTTCTTCTGCTGGCTGAACTGTTGGGAAAACTTTTTTACAAGGTCGTCCCAACTGGAAACTTGACCATCAGGTAACTTTTCAAACCATTCTCTTGCTGCCCCTGTTAACGTCAATGCGAACATATGACACCAATAGGGGAGCGTCCAACCACTAACACCCCCTACTGCCACGAAGTTCTGGAGATGATCACTTGGATCAGTCATACCATTGTATTTGCCCACTGATGTAGGTATTTTATCATTAACAGGGAAGGGTGTTTTAGCAATACTTGCAATGAATTTCGATTTTTCGGCAAAGGCCGCCGGGTGGTATGGTTTAGTGAAGTCCCGTTCAGCGTTACTGTGGTACTCAGTGTGGCGGACTATGTCTTGCGGACGACTACTTCTTGCCCGTGAACTCATTCTACTATCACCGGTATACATAATGTATTCTCCCGGTTGGTAAGTTGAGTCGTAACTATCAAATTCTTCCAAGTAAGATGGCATACGCATATTTACGTGAGGACGAGGACGTAACCTCGGTAATTCGCCAAACTCTGGTTCCGTCGATTGGCTGTAACGGAGCTGACTTCCTCTTACTGTTGGTGGAGGAGAAGGAGATCTCCTGGGAGATTCCTCATAATTCAAAATGTGTGCATGAAGTCGTTCATCACGTTTTCTGCGCTCATATTCAGCCACCAAACTTTGTTGTTGCACATGAAGCCACTCTTCGGGAGTTAGCTTTTCTCTAAATTTGGAATTACGTTGATGAGACCTCGCCATGCCAGAGTTGCCTGAATCATTTTCCAGATCCAATACTGACTGGTTTCGGCGAGTCTCTTCAATAATCCATCTGAGATTACCCAAATTTGAACCTTCCGGTGCGGAGCCACGTCCCATGTCTGTGGGAGTGGGACCGGTTGGTGTTGTAACATTCTCTAGGGTATAACTCCCAGGTGTTATATCGGTGATTCATGACCCTGGAGCTGTGACACGTTCAAGAGTACGCCCATTTGGAGTCGTAATACGTGCAAAAACACTAAGACCCGTAGGTGCTTCCGTGTTAGTCACACGTGAATCGGTGCAGGGGTTCCCGTCGGCCCTTCAGGAAGTTTACTCATATCAAACGAACCAAAAAACCAACGAAAACTATTGCTGTTCTAACACAAAACACGGATGGCGCCAATGAAGAAACACAGATCCGATCCTCGGGTATGAGTCCTGGATCTAGTGAGTCCACAAAGTAGGATACGATAATTAAAACCAAGATATGAGTACAACCTCCCAAAGTTCGGTGACCGGCTGGGCCGGCCTAAGGGTGTGGCCGGGTAGTCAACGGCCACAGGCCCGACACACCGCTAGGCCCAAAATTTTTTTTTTGAAAAAAAGTATATATGTATTTTTATGAAAAAAATATGTATAATCAATATTTTAACATAATTTCATAACTACTAGCTTAGTCTAGTGGCAAAGAGGTAAGATATCTAACAAAGAGGTTGTGGGTTCTAGTCTTAGTTGAGACATTTTTATGTTTATTCTTATAAACAAGTTTTTTACACAACTCAAATCATAACTAAATAAGTCAACTTAAAATTAAATTGTTTAAACACAAAAAAATATTCGTCTTATTTAAGGCCTCAAATATTTTTTGCCTTGGCCAAAAAAAAATTCTTCTTTTCGGAGCCGGCCCTGGTGATCGGAACCTGCAAGAAAGACACTGTGAGCCTCGTTACAGGAAGGACAAGAGGGGGGTCTTCCTATAACCACCCTCTGGCGTAAGAATCAGTATCGTTCGTAATGAAGAAAGTATTGAAGTATATAGACTAAGTGTAGTCAGAATATAGGTGAGTGAATGAATACCTCATACCGTTTGACAAGGTATTTATAGCCGAAGGGTGATGGAAGATGATTGGGGCAGCTGTCCTCTTCTAGAAGACCTTTGATAACCGCCTGGACACGTGTTCTCTTGCGATAGGTTGGGCTATACGTCTCATGTGCATAAGTATAACAACCTGGACACATGTCACCAACTGATAGGACGGATCGCACCCTGGCCATGTGCACGGTTATAACAACCTGGCCAGGTGTCCTTTGTTCATTGGTTAGTATGTCACATATTCCCCAAATAAGAATCGTGAACCTTCTTCTAGAGAGTACTTGATTGGTGACAGTTGTCCCGCTGGCATTGTCTTCCGGTTGTTTTGGCCGGACGGGTGTCCTATCCTGCGGGTGACTTTTGAGGATGCCTGGATGCTTCCGCGCGTGTTATGAGGACGTTCCTCCTCTATCGTGATATGTGGCTGATCCGTATGTCCCGCGGGTGGCTTATAAGAGCATTCTCTGTGACCCGCGGGTGGTACTTAAGGGTATTTGGGTCTTTTTGGTACCCTACCTCTATAGAAGAATATAAGGATACGAGATCAGCTTGTTTATTTAGATCTTGAATTCAATAATTAACGTCAGTTATGCTTGGCCGAGTAACTAGACTTTTAAATTCCAGATTACGATATTTAATCGGCCTCATTGATAACACTTTTGTGACATTCGTCAATTTCGGGTCTCGTTTGTATTCGTTTTTATATTCGTTTATCATGTAAACCGACCCATTTTGTAAACCAAAGCTTAAGATATAATCAAAATGATGGATTTTGTGTTACAATATTGTTTTACACTTGTTGGGTCTTGAAAACATTCTTTTTGGTCCTTAAAACTCATTAAAATGACTTAAACCAAACTTTGAGGACTATTATTGCCATTTACCAAAAACTTGTTTGACCATTTCAACCATCACATACATCTTTACCCTATTTGTATGAACCATACTCTTACCATTATAAAAGCAAGGCTCCATACACCATTTTGGTTGTTCATCTTCTCCAAAATCTCTCTCAAATCCAAGTATTCATCTTCAACATTTTGTTATTTTGATTTCTTAAGGTCAACTAACTATAGTCTTTCATTTTAACTTGTTCATCTAATATTACTAACACTTGAATATGGTGGTACAACATATATATAATACACACCCCTTGTTTCCTTTATTTGTTACTTCACCGACTCCGGTTGGTTAAGTTTCGAATGTCATAAGGCAAGGCTTCATGAAGGACTTCGTGTTCTTGATATATATATACACACACATAACTTATTATACATATCACTTATGAATAACTTCTAACCCTTTTAGTTTGTTCATCTTATTTACAAGTTCCATGGTGTGGGTTTGTATAAGACTAACCTCGGTTTAACCGAAACTAGTCCAAACCGGAAACCGAACTTTTGTTTACTAGTTTTGTTAAAATAGTTGTTCAAACATGTTTATTGCTAGATTTGAGTTTCAAAAATCATTTTTACAAGTTCTTTGATATTAAGCATATGGAATCCATCTATGAACTCGTTGGGAGATGGAAACCGAACTAAACCGAAACTTCTGCTTAAAAGACTTGTAGTTAACTTTTTAGTTGTAAAATTTAAGTTTTCTTCATTTATAAACCAATATACAAGTTCTATGATATTTGGGCATGTAGAAACCATCTATGAACTATTTGTGAGATGGAGACCAAACCAAACCGAACTATTACTCGCTTAAGACACACAAGTGTGTTTTTAGCTATCAAGACTTGTATATTTATTTAAAAATAGTTTACAAACTGATTTTAATTATTTTCTTAAGTACTTGGAATTGTTGGATCCAACTTGATCTCATCACATAGTTTGGACCGACAAAATCAAACACTCGCTTAACGTGCGTTGTTAGTTCTAAACAATAGATCTACATACTTGGTTAGGTGTTAGTATATTTTAATGAGTTATCTCATAACAATTAATATGTTGGAAAGTTGACTTTGGGTTTGACCATTTGTCAAGACCCGAATCGACAACCCGAACACTCGTTAAAAACCCGTTTTAGTATCTTTGTCCCAAAGGAACTTGCATTTTAGCATTTTTCCCACCTTATTACTTAACATTTGTTAAGTAAATATTAAGGTTAGATACTTTAACCCGGTTTCGAGCAAACTTACATTTTTAAAGGATTGTTATTATAAATTCTTAAATAGTTACATTTTAAACCTTGAACTTTATGTGTTTACTTTTTGCAACAATTATTTTATTTAAAGATCTTCAAGACAACCATTCTAAATCCAAGTTTTTAATGTCATTTAGGCCTTGCTCGTTAAACTTCATCCATCCGGTTATTCATCTTTTACCGATCAAGTTTTATACTTGAACGTGAGTAACTTCATACCCCGTTTTCTATCTTTTGTTTTGGGGTGACATTTCATACTTATTCAAATCAAATGCTTTATACTTGAGTCTTAAACCACAAACGTTGTTGTATACTTTACTTGAATAATTGCTCGATTTGGTGTTCTATGCTTATATGCCTATGTGTTTATCGCTTTCGGTTGGTGGAATCTATAAATCCTAGACTACTTGGCATCCCCTTGTAGCAAGGTGTCGTTAACGTAATGCAATTAACGATATTCTTATAAATCCTAGACTACTTGGCAATCCCTTGTAGCTAGGTGGCGCTAACGTAATTCTATTAGCGATTGTCAATTTATCCAAGTTTATAGCTATTATTTATGGTTTTGTATACTAGTTTTGTGGCTTTTCATACTATATATCTATTGTTCAAACTTATGAATTGCTCACCAACCTTTGTGTTGACAACTTTATTTTATGAAATGTTACAGGTTTGCATCTAGGTTGATTATGGAGTTCGGTGAAGAAAATGACACAAATACCGTTAGGATATTAGCAAAAATGAACAATATTTGAATTGCTATATTTTGCTATATTTTGTTATATTTGACTTATGAATATTTGGTTATGTGACATTTTCGATGTTGTGAAATGAAATGAGTTTGTTAAATATTGTCGCTTTAAATAGTGTCATGCGCTTATGGGCAATGTTCCGCCGCCTTTGGTCGGGGTGTGACAGATTGGTATCAGAGCCTTGATAATTAAGATAGATGGTTAGACGTAACGTCCTAGAATTGTTATGCTTAGGGTCCTATACGTGTGTTCATACGTGTTTACTCTATTTTATTGTTCATATCACATGTTTATTTATGAACTTGTTTAAAATTCACCAATATCCTAAATGTTCACATACACACACTTTCATAGTATTTCCAAGATATCCTTACCTTAAAACGCAAAAAGTAGATTTTTATTGTGTTTTATGGATTACAAGATTAACTTGGATCCCGTTGTTTCAAATCCCTTAAAGGTTGCGTTTATATCGGGTTTGTAGCCATCATAGAAAACGAGACATTATAAAATGACCATTTGACAAAAAGATTTCAAGGATCGAAGGTGATTTACTTACCTGGGATGGTTGAGTTATAATGCTCGTTTTCTAGGCCATAAACCGTGTTATATATGTTAATTCTTTAAGTAGTCGAATGCGAGCGTTCCGGTTGCCATCCTAATTTTTCGGTGTTAAAACAATAGGGCTACGGTGATTTCGTGGACTAGTGTTTTGGCATAACGTTGTATCTCGATTTATTGTGTTATCATTGTTATTTGAGTCTAAAACATGAAAAAGTCGCGGTGGTTACGTGCACATGTTTGGACTCCAACGTGGTGTTTTAAAAAACCTTTTATTTAGTGTTGGAATATCAAGTCATGGTGATTTCATGCGCGATTCTTCCGACTCTATAAATCTCAAAATCTCAAATTTTCAAGCCTTAACTATCTCAAAAAAAAAATCATTTACGTTTTGTTTACGGTTTTGTTATTTATAAACAAAGTTTTATATTTTATCTAACACTAACATCTTCTCCATACTAACTCTAGGATTCACAAATCAGAAATCGAAATCTCATTTTATTTTATACACCTTTATATTCATTTCTTTTTATCCAAAACTTATCTCATTTTCTTTATAAATGTTAGCATGCCTCCGCTAAGACGCCAACCGCGATATGAATCCACCCGACGTATGGCCGTTCTCGTTGCCAGGCACGTTAGCCGGTTGGCTATCGGACCTATTGAACCAAATACAAGCAAACCAACCCACACCCGTTGTTGCACCTATTGAACCCAAACCCGCATCCTACCTGCTTAAACAATTTACCAGTGCCAACCCGTCCGAATTCTTTGGAACCAACTGTGCGACTACCTTATTGCAATGGTTCGAATATGTGGAGAATGTGTTTTTACACAGCGAACGCCGCGAATAGAAAAAGACAAACTTCGCTTCAAGCATGTTTAGGGGAACCACCCTAACATGGTGGGGTAGGCACCTCCAAGGTATGGATGCGGCCATGGCTCTTCCATGGGCCGAGCTCAAGGAACTTATGAAGAAGAAATTATATCCCAAACACGAGCTCCAAAAGCTTGAGGAAGAATTTTGGAACCTAAAACAAGAAAGTGGTGATAACGCCGCTTACTCGCTCCGTTTTCACGAGCTAAGCATTCTTGTACCTCATTTGGTTACCCCACCCGAACGTGAAATTGACAAATATATTGGGGGTTTACCGATGAAAATCCGGGACTCGGTCATGAGTAGCAAACCCGCGAACATTGAGGAAGCCATCACGTTAGCCGGTTGGCTATCGAAAAATCACGTGAAGGCGGGTACCCTAACCCTCAAGAAAGCAAGTGAGAAAGACAAGCCCGAGCCCGCACCGCAAGCCAAGGTTGAACCCGCACCACAAGCCATAAACTACTCAAACTCCTCCCGACACAACAATAACAACAACAACAAGAAACCCAAAAACAACTACCGAAACTTTGTCGTTACCCAACCTCAACAACAAACCCAAGCTCCCCAAAACCGAAGACCCTATACCGGTCCTTACTCGCTATGTAACGCTTGCCAATTTCACCACCCCACAAACTCGCCTTGTCGCCAATGTACCATTTGTAACCGACTTGGCCATCTCAACACCACTTGCCGATCCGCCCAACGAACCCAACCCAACCAACCAAACCAACCAAGAACTTTTCCCCAAAATTCCCAAAACCGATATGCACCCTACCCACCAAACCAACCCCAACCACCCCGAGCTTGTTACAATTGTGGAGATCCAAACCATTTCTGCAACAATTGCCCTCGCCTCACCTTTGCTAACCAAACCATGACCGTACCTTACTACCAAACCCAAACTTACCAAGTCCAAACCTATCAACCCCAAATTCCCCAACTCAATGCACCACTCATCCAACCCATCCAAGCAATCCAAGCACCACCTCCACCTCCACAACAAGCACCTCAAGTCAACCATGGTAATCAAGGGCGAGCTTTTATGATGAATGCAAATCAAGCTCAAGTGGCAAACGATGTTGTGAACGGTATGTTTTTGGTGAACTATCATTTGGCTTCTATTTTTTTTTGATACCGGTGTGGATAGAAGTTTTATTTCTTTGAAATTTGAGTCGAAACTTGCGATGCCTCGAACTAAGCTTTCCCGACCGTTCTCTGTTGAAGTCGCCAATGGAAATTATATTACCATCAATTCCGTCGTCCGTGATTATTCTCTTATTCTTTCTAAGCATAAATTCTCCATTGATCTCATCCCGATGCAAATGGGTAGCTTCGATGTCATAGTAGGCATGGATTGGTTATCTTTGCACCGTGCCGAAGTCGTTTGTTTTGATAAATTCATTCGCATCCCGCTCGTCAACGGTAAAATTCTTAAGGTATTTGGAAACACAACGTCACGAAGGCTAAACCTTATGTCGTGTGATCAATCGCAAAAGTACTTACGCCAAAAGTACGTTCCGTTTCTAGTTCTCTCGGTGACAAAAGACAAAAAGGAAAGGAAGATCCAAGATATTCCTATTGTTCGTGATTTCCTTGATGTCTTTCCCAATGATGTTACTGGTATTCCTCTCGTTCGTCCGATTGAATTCCAAATCGATCTTGTGCCCGGCGCGATGCCCATGGCCAAGGCTCCTTATCGTCTAGCCCCGTCGGAAATGCAAGAACTATCAAACCAACTCAAAGAAATTTCCGATAAAGGCTTCATTCGTCCAAGCTCTTCTCCTTGGGGCGCTCCCATTCTCTTCGTGAAAAAGAAGGATGGTTCGTTTCGTATGTGCATTGATTATCGTGAACTTAACAAGCTTACTATTAAAAATCGTTATCCATTGCCACGTATCGACGACTTATTCGACCAACTTCAAGGCACAACTTGTTTCTCCAAAATTGATCTTCGATCGGGTTATCATCAATTGCGTGTTCGCGAAGAAGACATTCCAAAAACCGCTTTCCGTACTCGATATGGACATTTCGAATTTTTGGTTATGCCCTTAGGGTTAACAAATGCACCCGCGGTATTTATGGACCTCATGAACCGCGTTTGCAAACCATTCCTTGATAAATTCATTATTGTCTTTATTGATGACATCCTTATATTTTCTAAATCCAAAGCCGAACATGAACATCATTTGCGTTCCATTTTCGAACTCCTTAGAAACGAACAACTCTATGCTAAATTCTCCAAATGTGAATTTTGGCTCGAGGAAGTTCAAATTTTGTGACATATCGTAAACGACAAAGGTATTCATGTTGATCCCGCTAAAATTGAGGCCGTTAAGGATTGGAAAACTCCAACGACTCCCACGAAAATTCGATCCTTCCTTGGTTTGGTCGGATATTATCGGCGTTTCATTCGGAATTTTTCCAAGATCTCTTTGCCTCTTACCTCTCTCACCCATAAGGGACAACCCTTCGATTGGGGTTCGAAGCAAGAGGAAGCCTTTTGTACTCTCAAGGAAATGCTTTGCAATGCTCCTATTCTAACCCTTCCCGATGGAAACGACGATTTTGTTGTATTTTGTGATGCATCCCATCAAGGCCTTGGTTGTGTTCTCATGCAATGAGGTTAAGTCATCGCCTACGCATCAAGGCAACTTAAGGTCAACGAGAAGAACTATACGACTCACGATCTCGAACTTGGTGCCGTCGTTTTCGCTCTCAAAATCTGGAGACATTACCTTTATGGTACAAAATGTGTGGTTTTTACCGATCATAAAAACCTTCAACACATTTTCGACCAAAAAGATCTCAACATGAGACAACGACGATGGGCCGAATTACTTAGTGATTACGATTGAGAGATTCGCTACCACCCCGGTAAAGCGAATGTTGTCGCCGACGCCCTAAGTCGAAAGGTTAATGTTAAATCCGTTCTACTTCTAAGCGTCATTGTTCAAACCGATCTTCAAATTCGTATCTTTCAAGCTCAACGCACCTCCGTCAAAGAAGGTAATATGTACGACGAAATGTCATGTGGAGCCGAACTTCAACTCGAAACCAAACCCGATGGCCTTTTGTATTTTCTCAATCGTTTGTGGGTTCCCGATCGCGATGACTTTCGTACTTGTATTCTCGACGAAGCTCATAATTCGCATTATTCCGTACATCCCGGTGCGGATAAGATGTATTTCGATCTTCGTGCTACCTTTTGGTGGCCGGGTATGAAAAAGGACGTAGCGTTGTTTGTATCTAAATGTCTTACTTGCTCGAAAGTCAAAGCCGAACATCAAAGACCTTTTGGTCTACTCGAGCAACCACCGATTTCTGTTTGGAAATGGGAAGACATTGCTATGGACTTTATCACCAAATTACCCAAAACCCAAAAAGGCAACGATAGCATTTGGGTGATCATCGATCGATTAACAAAATCTGCTCATTTCATTCCGGTTAGCGAGAAGTACTCTGTCGAGCAGCTTGCTCAAATCTATGTTCGGGAAATCGTGTGTCTACACGGTTTGCGATTGTCTATCATCTACGATCGCGATGCCCGTTTTACCTCTCAATTTTGGCGATCTCTTCAAGAAGCTTTGGAAACACGTCTCGATCTTAGCACCGCTTATTATCCTCAAACGGACGGTCAATACGAACGTACAATCCAAACACTCGAGGATATGCTACGAGCATGTGTTCTTGATTTCGGTGGGAATTGGGATTCTCATCTTCCGTTCATCGAGTTCTCCTACAACAATAGCTACTACTCTAGCATTGATGTGGCACCTTTTCAAGCTCTTTACGGCCGTAAATGTCGTTCCCCAATTTGTTGGAACAAAATCGGTGAAGCTCAAATCACGGGACCCGAAATGGTCCAAGAAGCCACCGATGTCATTAATCAAATCCGTAAGACTCTCCTAGCCGCTAGAAATCTTCAAAAGAGTTACGCCGATATACAGCGAAAACCTATCGAATTTAATGTTGACGATATTGTCCTTTTAAAAGTATTTCCTTGGAAGGGGGTAGTCCATTTTGGAAAGAAAGGTAAACTAGCTCCTCGTTTAATTGGTCCTTTTAAAATCCTTGAACGTGTTGGGAAGGTGGCTTATCGACTCGAACTACCGGAAGAACTTGCCGGTGTTCATCCGACTTTTCATGTATCAAATCTTAAGAAGTGCTTAGCCGAGGGTAATCTCCATATACCTCTCGACGAAGTACATGTCGATGATTCGATGATCATGGTTGAACGACCCGTTGAGATCATGGATCGCAGCGAGAAGAAAACCAAGCGTAGTCGTATTTGGTTAGTCAAAGTTCGATGGGAATCACAGCGTGGCACGGAGTTCACCTGGGAACGAGAAGACACAATGAAGGAGAAGTATCCACAATTGTTTGCATCATCATCATCATCTTAATTTCGGGACGAAATTTCCTAAAGTAGGGGATACTGTGACATTCGTCAATTTCGGGTCTCGTTTGTATTCGTTTTTATATTCGTTTATCATGTAAACCGACCCATTTTGTAAACCAAAGCTTAAGATATAATCAAAATGATGGATTTTGTGTTACAATATTGTTTTACACTTGTTGGGTCTTGAAAACATTCTTTTTGGTCCTTAAAACTCATTAAAATGACTTAAACCAAACTTTGAGGACTATTATTGCCATTTACCAAAAACTTGTTTGACCATTTCAACCATCACATACATCTTTACCCTATTTGTATGAACCATACTCTTACCATTATAAAAGCAAGGCTCCATACACCATTTTGGTTGTTCATCTTCTCCAAAATCTCTCTCAAATCCAAGTATTCATCTTCAACATTTTGTTATTTTGATTTCTTAAGGTCAACTAACTATAGTCTTTCATTTTAACTTGTTCATCTAATATTACTAACACTTGAATATGGTGGTACAACATATATATAATACACACCCCTTGTTTCCTTTATTTGTTACTTCACCGACTCCGGTTGGTTAAGTTTCGAATGTCATAAGGCAAGGCTTCATGAAGGACTTCGTGTTCTTGATATATATATACACACACATAACTTATTATACATATCACTTATGAATAACTTCTAACCCTTTTAGTTTGTTCATCTTATTTACAAGTTCCATGGTGTGGGTTTGTATAAGACTAACCTCGGTTTAACCGAAACTAGTCCAAACCGGAAACCGAACTTTTGTTTACTAGTTTTGTTAAAATAGTTGTTCAAACATGTTTATTGCTAGATTTGAGTTTCAAAAATCATTTTTACAAGTTCTTTGATATTAAGCATATGGAATCCATCTATGAAATCGTTGGGAGATGGAAACCGAACTAAACCGAAACTTCTGCTTAAAAGACTTGTAGTTAACTTTTTAGTTGTAAAATTTAAGTTTTCTTCATTTATAAACCAATATACAAGTTCTATGATATTTGGGCATGTAGAAACCATCTATGAACTATTTGTGAGATGGAGACCGAACCAAACCGAACTATACCGACTATTACTCGCTTAAGACACACAAGTGTGTTTTTAGCTATCAAGACTTGTATATTTATTTAAAAATAGTTTACAAACTGATTTTAATTATTTTCTTAAGTACTTGGAATTGTTGGATCCAACTTGATCTCATCACATAGTTTGGACCGACAAAATCAAACACTCGCTTAACGTGCGTTGTTAGTTCTAAACAATAGATCTACATACTTGGTTAGGTGTTAGTATATTTTAATGAGTTATCTCGTAACAATTAATATGTTGGAAAGTTGACTTTGGGTTTGACCATTTGTCAAGACCCGAATCGACAACCCGAACACTCGTTAAAAACCCGTTTTAGTATCTTTGTCCCAAAGGAACTTGCATTTTAGCATTTTTCCCACCTTATTACTTAACATTTGTTAAGTAAATATTAAGGTTAGATACTTTAACCCGGTTTCGAGCAAACTTACATTTTTAAAGGATTGTTATTATAAATTCTTAAATAGTTACATTTTAAACCTTGAACTTTATGTGTTTACTTTTTGCAACAATTATTTTATTTAAAGATCTTCAAGACAACCATTCTAAATCCAAGATTTTAATGTCATTTAGGCCTTGCTCGTTAAACTTCATCCATCCGGTTATTCATCTTTTACCGATCAAGTTTTATACTTGAACGTGAGTAACTTCATACCCCGTTTTCTATCTTTTATTTTGGGGTGACATTTCATACTTATTCAAATCAAATGCTTTATACTTGAGTCTTAAACCACAAACGTTGTTGTATACTTTACTTGAATAATTGCTCGATTTGGTGTTCTATGCTTATATGCCTATGTGTTTATCGCTTTCGGTTGGTGGAATCTATAAATCCTAGACTACTTGGCATCCCCTTGTAGCAAGGTGTCGTTAACGTAATGCAATTAACGATATTCTTATAAATCCTAGACTACTTGGCAATCCCTTGTAGCTAGGTGGCACTAACTTAATTCTATTAGCGATTGTCAATTTATCCAAGTTTATAGCTATTATTTATGGTTTTGTATACTAGTTTTGTGGCTTTTCATACTATATATCTATTGTTCAAACTTATGAATTGCTCACCAACCTTTGTGTTGACAACTTTATTTTATGAAATGTTACAGGTTTGCATCTAGGTTGATTATGGAGTTCGGTGAAGAAAATGACACAAATACCGTTAGGATATTAGCAAAAATGAACAATATTTGAATTGCTATATTTTGCTATATTTTGTTGTATTTGACTTATGAATATTTGGTTATGTGACATTTTCGATGTTGTGAAATGAAATGAGTTTGTTAAATATTGTCGCTTTAAATAGTGTCATGCGCTTATGGGCAATCGTTACACCTCGGCATGTTCCGCCTCCTTTGGTCGGGGTGTGACAACTTTCTTCATTTTCTTGTGGATCGTAAATAGGGCGAATTGTATCAATCTAGATTGGGATAAATGCAAATATCTGGTTGTGTAATTGTTTTCGGTGTGGTGTTTGGTACCGTCCCTTGCTACCGTCTTTGTAGGAAGGATTTTGGTTTTTGTTAAATGAAATTTGCAGTTCGAAAAAAAAAGTATTGAAAACCTCCACAATGTGTGGTAGTTGTATAAAAAGTAAAACCGTTCATGTCACGTTATTGTGCGCATAGGAGCTCTCACAAATCTTTCCTTAGAAATGTGTAATGGTGTAACTAAAAACACAATTATTTTTTACTATTTTCTTTTTATATACTCGTGGCATGTATCTTAGAGATATGTACTTGGTTAGAAGTAAAGAAAAAACTCAAAAGAAATTTAGTCTCCACTAGTTTCCATTTAATGGCGATAGTCTCACGAGTGCAGGGACCACCTTATCTTTACTGTGCTGAACACCACCATTGGAGGTTCCTGACTTTGACATTTTAAAAAACTAAATCCGAGAAGAAATAGAAAAAAGGTGAAAGAAACCAAGGAATTGTCGCCAGAAAAATGGAAGGGTGCACCATTTACATGGGCGGGCTCTAATGAGAACACGACACGTTAAAAAGTAAGTGAAATCACATACGGCAGAAAGACTGACAAGCCCGCTATCTCCCTGCTACAGTTACTAAACGTTACTATTGTTTGGTTAGACAACTGACCACACCAACCATTCTAAGCGCGCACAATAGGCTTTTGAAAACTTGGCTTGAAATTTAAATAACACGAGGCAATCATCACGATTCACTCACGCAATCGATTCAAACCTAAAGCGAAAAAATTAAATCACTTGCAACATAGCCCATGCGGCGCACTACAAGACCTGCCGCTAGGCGTGACATAACCCAAAGAAAGGGCAAAAAAAACCTTAGGCCTAGTCCAATGCTCCTACCGCCACACGAGCTAAGTCGCAACACTAGACTGAGGAGACTTAAAGAGATACATGCCCGACCCATGGGGTGGACAAGGAGGGCTATGGCCCACAACCCAACAGTTTTTTAGGCCTAAAAAAGTTTCCGCATTCATATATGATGTACATAATCTTATGGATAAGTAAGACTAATTTAGCTCAGCTAGTAAAACACTTCACTATTAAGTGAGTTGTAAAACTTTAAATCTTGCATCGCTAATTTATTTTCTCTATTTTTAATTTCTATTTATTTAAGGTAACTCTAGCCCCCCATTAAATTTTAGCTTTCATATTAAATCTAAACTAAAATTTATAAAAGCCCATAGTTTATAAATAGTACCTATGTCATGAACCTATTATTTACTAGATCCCATGTTAATAGTCATATTGTTTTCTTTTCTATATTAAAGAAAAGGCCTTTTGATTTAAAATAAAAAATTGATAGGATATCTTCATGATTCATTTAAGTATTAAATTAAATTAATTTTTTACTATATTTTTTTTATTTATTGTTATCACAATTTCGTTCTATTATTTACTTTTTATGTATAGTAGTTATCGAGTTTATATATTAGAGGCACATTTTTACTTCACCCGGGTCCTTGAATTTTTTTGAGATTCTAATATACGGCCCTTGATGTCAACCTGGATCTAGGCTGAGACTGGGTGGAAATAACGATATTAAAATTCTCATAGAATGAAAACGCCAAAAGCGATATTAAAATTCTCATAGAATGAAAACGCCAAAAGGACACCCCCCCCCCACCCACCACCACCACCACCACCACCACCACCACCACCACCTTAAAAGACTAATCAGGAGACACCACCTAGATAGAGGATACACACAGGGCCACATAACAGTACCAGGCAACTGTACATGGGACAACCCAATGGGTAGGCACCACTCGTGCAAAAGGCAACAGTCCCGTAGTAAAACAGTGCACACTTTCAACAGTAGACACTAGCCAAAACGGCCTCAATCTCCTCTATGTCGGTCATAGAGGGGGCAAACTGGATATTCCTAGGGCACCTGGCGCAATAAACAATACACAGTTTCAACTATATGTAAAAGACTCCTTCAAACGGTAAAAGAATCATGCTCTCTCGTCTCTCATCTATACTTATCACTTATACCTTACTGATTCTCACATCAGAGGTTGCTTACGAATCCCGTTTCTCCCCTGTAACTAGCCTAACTGTTTGTTTTGTAGATTTAGAATAGTCAATTATTCTTGATATTGTCATAAGAGTCATGCCCTAACCTATATACACGAGCGCGCTTGACACAACAAAGCATGTGGCAATACACCTTTATTGCTAAAACAAATACTGTAGCAGGTAATTGCCACATAACGAGATATAAAAGCATGGCAAACCTTCCCCAATAAGTTTTATGTTGCGTGTCTTGCTTGTGAAGCTATCTGCCTTAAATTGACACCTAATTATCATATTCCCACTTCTTACCTAATGCAAACCGGATCACATAATAATTATAAATTTTTATTTTCAATGACAAAACAACAATTATATAATATATATATATAAACTAGTCAGGTATCCGCACGATAAACAATACTTAAAAGTTGTTAGCACGCCAAGCCAAAGCTAGCTCTAGCTCAACTCGAAGTTCATACCAAGCATGACTCATGTTTGTTTAATTATTTTAAATGTTTAGATAACTTGAATACTTTTAATCACATTTTTATAAAACATATAAGAAGGCAAAAAAACTAAAGTTGAGTAATATTTTGATAAACATGAGGGTCAAAGTTGTAAGTATTTGGATAAACATTTGTTTTCTAAGAAACTTGTACATTCATGCAGTAATAACTTGTACATTTTAAACCGTCAATCTGTTTTGAAAAAAATTTATATTGAAACGTTGAAAAAAATATGCTCGTTTAAATAGGTATGTTCAGATTTTTGTTAACCATATTTTTGTAAAACATATATGAAGAAAACTAAAAAGGATAAAATTAGAGTAAAAAATGGATAATCATGAGGGGTTAAAGTTGTAACTAATTCTTAAATTTATAAAATTTAAATAAAGTTGAGGTACTATAGTTAGTAATTATGTTTATACAAATCAAATGAACGTAATATGTTTGTAAAAGACAAATCTATCCCTACTTAAACATGTACCTAATGCATAATAAGTTGTAAATCCCTTAATATGAAGTGTTTTAATTTGCCCCTCTTTAGTGTATTATATATAGTGTAGATAAGAAGTTTTGTGTCGCAATTTGCGGCACCGTATTGATTGATGAATTTTATTTTGGTTTTTTAGTTCGGTTACTATAATAAACGTAATGGAAACCTATCAAACGTCAAATTTTTTAAACATGAAAGAAACCTACTGAGTTCGCGCAGACTTGCGGCCTTATTTAAAGTCCATGACTGACAACACTTGAGTTTTACCAATGCGCAAGTTTACCAACCGACCCCCCCCCCCCAAAAAAAAGTATTCGTTGGTCCACCTCAATTTTATATGTTTTTTCGTTTTTGAGTTCCGGTAACGTAACTACGTAATCAAAACATGCTGAACTCGTGTCAAGTTACATGCTCAATGCTTGGTACTGGCAACACTTGAGTTTTACCACTTCTCAGGTTTGCCAGCCAAATAAACATCATTTTAAATATTTTGTTTTCTTATATGTTAATGTTTTTATATGTTCATTTAACGGAATAATTTTTTTGGTTTTAACGCCGAAATTTTATCAATGGTGTTTAGGTGGTAACGAACGCAACCGATAATGACTGAATTCTTGTCGACTCATCATCATAACCTTGAGATTTACCAATGCTCGTGTTTCAATGCTATGGTTTGCCAGCTGCCCCGACGCAACGCGCCTGGTAGAAAAACTAGTTAACTTATAATATTTTTTTTCCATAATTCTATTAAGTGTATTTGGATTCTCGCTTTAAAACTAGTTGGGTTCAAGATAATAAAGATGCCCATGTTGCATTATCTTCATATAGTATAGTCATAGACTCATATATAGTATAGACTTAGCTTCTTTTTCATCAACTTTAGTCCGCACTCTTCTTGTTAAATCATTGATAACAAAACACATTCTCATCTAACATCAGATAGAGTGAAGAAACACTAATCGACCCCAGGCAGATTATGGACAATCTGGGGGTTAAATAGATGTTTCCCACGAGGGTTAGGTCCGGCGAAGATGGTTCTTCTGATAACCTGCAAAACAGACACCGTGAACTCGTCACTGAGAAGGGGGGGTACCTCCTTGTGACCACCCTCCGGCGTGAGAATCAGACTAGATTGCTCTTGAATATAAGTGTATATTAAGAGAATGACTAGAGCAGATATCAGGTAATATATCAAGATATTAGATATGAGATAAGATAAGATGATACCATTCCAAGGTGTTGGAGTATTTATAGCCGAAGGTAGGTTTCCAAGCAGGTACAGCCGGCTGAATAGTGTTCCTGTTCTGCCAACTGTGGGCTACGCACATGCCATGCTGGTGGTTGGTGGATAGGCAGCGGCTGATAGTGACCAGGCCGGCTGTGTACTATTCCTGTTCCACCAACTGCAGGCCATGCACGTCCTCCGACAGGTTGGTGAGTAGGCAGCGGCTAATAGTGACATACAGTACAAGAGCGTGCTGCTCGTCATACTGTTGTCAGTGAGCTGTCGTATCATTGGTCAGATCTTTTGTCCATACCTCGTCAGGTACAGTACAAAAGATCCTCCAGTATCGTACGGACTGGCTCATTTGGGCGGGAGTTCTCACGGCTTTGTGCGGGAGTGTTCCCGGCTTGCTCACTCCTTCTTCAGGTGACATTACTGAATTATTTAAGAGTTAAGTGCCTTGTGCGTGTAGCTTTGCTGCGCAGGTAGCCTTCCCTGATGGCTTGTATCCGCAGCTGCGGGAACAGGCGGAGTACTTCACCATTGGGAGGCTTTTCCTGCGGGAACAGCTTGCGTACTGCGCGTAAGGACGTCACGTCTCTGAGCATGGTGGGTCCTGCGGGTCCAGTTGGTTTCTACGCAGACGTCCCTCTTCAAGGGGTTGCGAGTTTAGCCTTTGCGCAGACGTCCCTGTTGAAGGTGAGTCTTGCGGGTTCAACGGCGCAGACGTCCCTCTTTGAGGTGAGTCTTGCGGGTCCAACTGGGCTCTGCTGGGACCTACCTCTTCAAGTCCCCCCAGTCCAATGTTCTTCTCATGAATTGTTAATAAGTGAGGTGAACCTTTGGACTTAAGCAAAGGGTTTTGAAAAGGGTTTAGTTTTAAGGTTTTCCATGGGGATTCTTCCCGCGAAAGTCCTAATGTCACGTGCAGAAATTCCCGACTTTCCTGCTTGATCTTTGGGTATGATGCGGGTAGGTCTGTAACCTCCTCGCAAGTCAGGAGCGTTGAGTCCCACTTGTGTAGATTCTCCATGAGGTTTTGGTAGTTTTGAACATAGTGATCAATTATGTTTAAACAACCAATTCCATCTTGGAGCTTCAAACAATCTAGTTCTCGACGTTCCCGCTATGCGGGGATGTTATTCCTGTTTCCGCAAGCATGGCCCAGAAGATCCTTCTTGGTTTCAATTCCCTGCGGAGTGCTAGGTATGTGAAGGGTTTCGCCTTGACACTGTACCCGCACTCGTCTTATAGTTACTTTACTTCCAAGGTATTCCTGGCTTCAATTCCCTGCGGGTGCTTAGTATGTGAAGGGTTTTGCCTTGACACTGTACTCGCACCCGTCTTATGGTTACTTGGTTGCCGAGGTATTCTTGGCTTCAATTCCCTGCAGGTGCCAAGTATGTGAAGGGTTTTGCCTTAACACTGTACTCGCACCTGTCTTATTGTTACTTGGTTGCCAAGGTAAGGGGTATATTCCCGCTTACTTTTGAATCTTTTTGAATCTTTTTGAAATTCGAAGAGTTGGTGAAAGGATAAGAACAGTCCAAACTGTTGAAACGTCGTCCGACGGTTTCTTCTGACAGTGTCAGGACGTGCAGGAAGTTATGGCGACGTGACAGTACATGGTCATTCCAGACGCTTTTTCAGGCGCGTGGGCGCGAGTTTTCGGGCGCGTGGCCGCAAAACGTATGGCATGCGTCCTTTCGACAGCTGTTGCCAGCTTGGTCTTTGCCACGTGTCATAGTTTCATTGCACCTGTGATTTCTCTCTCTTCCGCATTAAATTCATCGCATTTATTGCGATGAGTATATAAAGGGGGAGAGGGTCCTTTGTAATCCACACTTTCACTTCTATCTTCTCCTTCTAAGCGATTTCCGGCGAATATTCTCTGAAATCGTTGCCTTTCATCCTTCCAGAATGTCTTCTTCCCATGATGTTGAGGCTACTGCCGAGGAGTCTGACGTGTTCGTCGAGAATCCGTCGTCCACTTCCGATAAGGACGATAAGAGTACTGCTGGCGAGTGCCAGTGTGCTCTTCCGGCCGACCTCTATCAGTACGTCGTCCGGAAGTTCATGCTCGAGCCGTTCAAGCCTGAGTTTCCGGAGCCACACCAGACGGTGTACCATGCTCCCAAGGGCAAGATAGGGGTGTACGCTGCATTCTTCGTTTATGGGAATCTCAGGTTCCCATTGACGAAGTTTGTATACCGTGTCTTGGAGAGGCACGGTGTGCATATGACGGAGGTACACCCAATGGCGATCGCCAAGATCCGCCACTTTGAGTGGGTGTGCCTCATTCTGGGCGTGGAGCCCCACATTGATCGGTTGATGACCTTCTACTCCTGGAGGTGCATCCAGGGGTGGTACACCTTGGTCAATCGGATCAAGGGTTTGAAGATCTGCGCTACCGAGCGCAGTCTTCGGTCGTGGAAGCGGGAGTTTTTCTATATCTCCGCTCGCGTCATCCCCCTTGCGATGACGTTTAAGAATGGGAGAGCACTCCCCGCCCTTCACGCCCTCAACTACCAGGAGGCGGAATGGTTCGCCAAGATCTCCCGGATCCAGACTCCGGTGTACCGCTTTGCGGAGTCCGGGATGGTGATGCTCGGGATGAGCCGGGTGTGGAAGGAGGCGTCACAGATTCCCATCGTCCTCGAATACGGTTTGAACTCTGTCCCTTACGGTATGCTCTGTCTTCTTTGTTGATATAGGTTTTTCTTCTAACTGTTTCTTTTTTTTATTTCAGAGGGGAATGACTTGCAGTCGCTCCTGCATCCGCGGGAGGCTGATGGTCCCGCTCGGATGGGTACTCGTGCTCTTGATGAGAACGAGTTCCCATCCTGGAGCAAACGAGGGATCAGTTTGTGGAGGTCTACCAGCCAGGCCACCTGATTCTGAGCGCCACGCGGCCAGGTATGGAGTTATTCAACCCTCGACCTCTCTATGCTGAAACCTCTGCTGGAATTCCTCTAATTCTGTCATCTTCTGATGAGGAATCCGCAGACGGTCCTTTCTTCACGCGGAAGAAGAAGGCTGCTGGCGGAAAGGGCAAGGCGAAGGTTGCCTCCACCGCCGATCAGGGGAACCGGTCAAACTCGGAGACCGAGAGCGAGGAGGCAGCGGGGAACCCAGGTGGTGTTGAGACCACTGCTCCGGAGGCTGAGACGACTGTCACCTCCGAGCAGCCCAGGACGACGACGGTAACCGGTATGAAGAGGCCGGCTCCATCGGGGTCGTCCCCGCCTGTTCGCACCTTTAGGCTCAAGAAAACCCGTAAGTATAATCTTCCTTTAGTTTTACTGCATAGCTTTCCACCATTATACTTATATCTTCTTTGTGCAGGCGTGGATGCTACCGCATTCCAGGGTGGAGCGGGAGGTAGCAGTTCTGGACCCATGAAGGTAGGTTTGGTCAACCTACCTAAGGCGATGACCCAGGCGACTGCGCCTGCTTCAGTTGGTTCAGTTGCTCACCCGGTTGAGCCAACTGTGACGACGTCCCCGCCGGCTGTCAGTGCCATATTCACTGATTCTTTCACTGAGCCGGCGGTGAGTATTTCTGTGGATTCTTCCACAGTCGCGGCCGCGGTTGTGAGTTCACCTCCGGTGAGTTCACCTCCGCTGGTTTCTACCGCGGCGGCCTCCGCTATGCCTCCTCCGGCGCCGGCGACTACGGCTGGTCCTTCAGGTATGTCCGGGGTTGGGGCATCAAGCCAATCTCTGCCTCCTTCCCATCTGCCTGACCTCTTGGATGGATATCCGTTAGGTTCGGGTGATGGGTTTGGCGGCTACAGGCCTGTCGTCGACCCTACAGGTGCGTAGGGTTATTTTGGCCTTTATTTTATATATATATTTTTTTATTATCATCTTTTCCTAACTACTTTTTGCTTTTGCAGTGTCGGATTCCAATGAAGTGTATGTTCCACGATGGAGCATCCGCCGAGGAACAACCCTTCGGACACCTGTAGAATGCGTCGAATGGGCGCGCCACGCCGCCCCCCGCTGGTGCGCTGGGGGAAGCCATGTCCAGCTACCAGGAGGGTAGGCTGTCGAATGAACTGCGGATTCTCCTTGCCCGGATGCAGCCGCGCCTCGAGTTACTTTGTCGTGAAAACGACAAGTTAAAGACAGCGCGTAGCCTGGAAGTGGCTCAGGCGCGGGCCATCCGGGAGGAGAACAAGAGGCTTGCCGCAGTGGCTGTGGAAAAGGAGAAGGCCTTCCAGGCCCTTGAAGTTGAAGTTCAGGCCCGTCTCGAGGCCCGTTCCAAGGCTGCCCAAGCTGTTAACGAACAGCTTCGGCTGGCTAAGGAAACTGCACGGAACGCAACTGAGAGGGCCACCAAGGCTGAAGCTGTTGCTGAGCCTCTACGCATTGAGAATGAGGAGCTTAAAGCCAAGCTAGAGATGCTCCAGCAGGCTCATGATGCCTTGGCTATGGAAGACGCCAAGAAGCTCCAAGAGATCTTGGACCAGAGGGGCGTGCTTGACCACACTGAGCGGAAGCTAAAGGGCGTTGAAGAGGCTGCTGCTAAGGAAGTGTTGCTCGCCAACCTTAACAAAAGTGAAGCCGAACGCGCCCGTAACCAAGCTCAAGCTGCCCTCCAGGAGGCTCTGGTTGCCAAGGAATGGCTTCTTCGAGAAGCGTTGTCTCAGGTATGCGTAATTTCATAATATCTTTACGCTTTTCTTTGTACATAGAAAAGGTTTTGATAGTTGTATTTTGTTTTGTAGGTTGTGCATCGAGTCTTCACGGACACATCATATGACGATGCCATGAGCGCAGCCCTCAACGCTTCTCATGAGGATGGGGAAAAGGCCGGCTTCCTGCTTGGTCTAGGGTTCGTTGAGAAGGGCATCCCGCCTTCCAACTTCCCTTTATATGATGTGGATACTGAAGCTGTATATGACCAAGCAGTGAACCAGTATGCCGCCTTCCCGCATCCGGTGGTGGAGAAGGTGAACGAAGTTGCTGCTGCTGATGATGGGCTAACCATAATTAAGACATTCCTTGAACCGCCACAGCCAACTGATGGTGCGGGTACAAGTGGGTTTGGAGGGAGTGCTCCTGAAGCTTGAACCTTTAGATCCCTTCCCACTGTTAGGATAGGTTTACATTGTATAGATTTATATTCTTGTAGGCGGGTAGATACCCGGCCATTCTTGTAATACTTGAATTATTATGGAATATAAATCTTTGTGCGGGTAGGACCGCTACTCTTGCTTTATAAACGTTGTACGACTTGCTCATGCATATAGTTTAATTTGGCACTTGTTTTGCCGCATAAACAATGTATGATTCGCTTGTGCATACTGTAGTTTAACTTAGCAATTTCTTAAGTACTTTGAATAAGTTAACCTATCCACGTGGCAGATAATAGGTTAAAGTTTTGCTTCCTCTTTCGTGATTGTGCGGGTAAGACCGTCACTTGCACTTAGTAGGATGGCTAAACTTTACCTATATCTGACCTGCGTGGAGGTATTCCTCATTTTTTCCTTGAAGATATTTTCTAAGTGTTCTGAATAAGTTAACCGTTCGACGCGCGGTTGTCGATAGGTTAAAGTTCAGTTTCCTCTATCATGATTGTGCGGGTAAAACCGTCACTTGCATTTAGTAGGATGACCAAACTTTACCTATGGCTGACCTGCGTGAAGGTTTTCCTCATCTTTTCGCTAGAAATTTTCTAAGTGTTTAGAATAAGTTAACCGTTCGACGCGCGGTTGTCAATAGGTTAGTTCGGTTTCCACTATCATGATTTGTGCGGTTAGGACCGGCACTTTCATTTAGTGGGATCACCAAACTTTACCTATAACTGACCTGCGTGAAGGTTTTCCGTTTATTGTGTTTACGCGGGTTTTGCCGCCGTCCACACGCAACGATTTCTTTACACTTATGCGGTGAAAACCGGCATCAGTGTTGAATAAATTAACCGTTCGACGCGCGGTTGTCAATAGGTTAGTTCGGTTTCCTCTATCATGATTTGTGCGGGTAAGACCGTCACTTTCATTTAGTGGGAAGACCAAACTTTACCTATGACTGATCTGCGTGAAGGTTTACCGTTTTTTGTGTTTATACGGGTTTTTCCGCCGTCCACACGCAACGACTTTCCTCGTGATTATGCGGTGAATACCGGCATATCAGTGTTTTGAATAAGTTAACCGTTCGACGCGCGGTTGTCAATAGGTTAGTGTTCAGTTTCCTCTATCATGATTTGTGCGGATAAGACCGGCATTTTCATTTAGTGGGATGAACAAACTTTACCTTTAACTGACCTGCGTGAAGGTTTGCCGTTTTTTGTGTTTATGCGGGTTTTTCCGCTGTCCACACGCAACGACTTTCCACGTGATTATGCGGTGAATACCGGCATATCAGTGTGGAAAGTTGATAAGTATAAATGTAAGATCATCAGCGTCAATGTGATAAGGAGAATCATTTCCATTAGAAGTGGCTCTGGGCCTTTTCTTTTACAAGTTTGGAATTGATCTACATGCAGACTGTGTAATTGAGCTCCCTTCCATGTTCTTGGGAGTGTCATCGAGCCTTTCGAGCCGATATGCACTTGGTTCGGAATCTCGTTGTTTACGCAATATGTAGTCTCCAACATTGAAGCTGCAGTTTTATTCGTGTTTTCCCCAACTGGGGTTCTACACGCGTCAGCCTGCTCAGCGTTCGTTACGTCACGAGGTGCGCGAGCGTCCCATCTCTGACAAATGCTTCAACGATGTCCTTCAAGTCTGTGCATTCTTCAGTGTTGTGGCCTTTTGTCCTGTGAAAGTCACAGTATTTGCTCCGATCAGCATTATGACAATGTCAGATTATTGGAGCCTTTGGCAATGGGAGCTTCTCAGTGGCGAATATCTCGGTGACGCTTTTGGTGAGTGGCGTCCATTTGGAGTTCTGGTTCGACTGTACGTTATCCCTTCTGCCTAACCGATGTTGCAAGCCGGATGAGGTGTCAAAGTTTACCCTTGACTGCCAAATGCCTAGCTTCCGCTTTTTGTTTAGTCGGGCGGTAAGGACGTTGTCTTCTCTTGTTTTCTGGGTGTAGAGGTTTGTGCTCTGGGGGAGATCTCTACCCAGTTGCTTCTCCGTTTCCGCAAAGCGTTTAGCTGCTGTCACGATGGCATCCCATGTGGACGGCATGCCATCTTTACCCGTTAAGGTGCGGATGAGCTCTGGGTCTTTCGCGCCCTGGATGAAAGCAGCGCGAACAAGATCTTCGCTAATAGTGCCCAGACTTAGCTTCTTTGAATTGAAGCGCGTGATGAAGTCTAGTAAAGACTCATCTTCCTCTCGGATGCAGTTGAGGATTGTCCATTGCTCTTCGGTATACTTTCTTTGTTGGCTGAAGTGTTGGCTGAACTTCTGCTGGAAGTCTGCCCAATCGTAGATGTGGTGGACCGGTAGACGATCAAACCACGCTCTAGCTGCCCCAACAAGCGTCATTTGGAACATGTAACACCACGTAGGTTCCGTCCAACTACTGACGGTTGCCCCCGCTATGAACCTGTTCAAATGATCGTCTGGATTAGATATACCATCGTAAGGGCCGATGTTGGACATCTGTTTGGCACTTTTCGGGGCGATTGCTTCCGCAATGTCCCTTGCAAATTTGGACGTTCCCGCATTTGCAGCAGTTGGTCTAAATGTTTTGGAGAAGTCACGTGGGTTTCCACCCGCGTTTTTTGGTTTGAAGGTTTCTCCAAAATGCCTTCTCGGTTGGGAGTCCGTTTCCTTACGCTTCCCTTTCGCCCTATGACGAGGGTTTGCGTCACTATCGGATTCCTCCGAATCATCGTCCAAGTACTCTCCGAATTCATCAGCCTGTTGGAGTGAACGTAAGCGTTCATCCAACTCAGCTTGGAATTCTTTTTGACGTGCTTCCGCCCATGCTTTAACTTCATCGAATGTTTGGCGGGGGAGCCTCGTTCGTTGTCTCTCTAACTGGGTATCGGTGAATCCCAGTGAAAGATTATTTACTGCACTTGCCCCAGCTCGGGTAACTGGGGTAGTGTTCGTAAAATTTACTGCACTTGCCCCTGCTTGGGTAACCGGGGTAGTGTTCGTAAAAACTGTGTAGTCGCCGGTATTCCCCCCAGTAGCTGGGGTTGTGGTTACCGGGGTTTCTTGGTCACTCGTTGGTTTTGGGACCGGAGTAACTTTAACCATCTTTCCAGAAGTTTTGAGAAAACTGAAAAAGACTTAAGTTCTAGCTTTTGTCCCACGGATGGCGCCAATGAAGAAACACTAATCGACCCCGGGCAGATTATGGACAATCTGGGGGTTAAATAGATGTTTCCCACGAGGGTTAGGTCCGGCGAAGATGGTTCTTCTGATAACATGCAAAACAGACACCGTGAGCTCGTCACTGAGAAGGGGGGGTACCTCCTTGTGACCACCCTCCGGCGTGAGAATCAGACTAGATTGCTCTTGAATATAAGTGTATATTAAGAGAATGACTAGAGCAGATATCAGGTAATATATCAAGATATGAGATATGAGATAAGATAAGATGATACCATTCTAAGGTGTTGGAGTATTTATAGCCGAAGGTAGGTTTCCAAGCAGGTACAGCCGGCTGAATAGTGTTCCTGTTCTGCCAACTGTGGGCTACGCACATGCCATGCTGGTGGTTGGTGGATAGGCAGCGGCTGATAGTGACCAGGCCGGCTGTGTACTATTCCTGTTCCACCAACTGCACGCCATGCACGTCCTCCGACAGGTTGGTGAGTAGGCAGCGGCTAATAGTGACATACAGTACAAGAGCGTGCTGCTCGTCATACTGTTGTCAGTGAGTTGTCGTATCCTTGGTCAGATTTTTTGTCCATACCTCGTCAGGTACAGTACAAAAGATCCTCCAGTATCGTACGGACTGGCTCATTTGGGCGGGAGTTCTCCCGGCTTTGTGCGGGAGTGTTCCCGGCTTGCTCACTCCTTCTTCAGGTGACATTACTGAATTATTTAAGAGTTAAGTGCCTTGTGCGTGTAGCTTTGCTGCGCAGGTAGCCTTCCCTGATGGCTTGTATCCGTAGCTGCGGGAACAGGCGGAGTACTTCACCATTGGGAGGCTTTTCCTGCGGGAACAGCTTGCGTACTGCGCGTAAGGACGTCACGTCTCTGAGCATGGTGGGTCCTGCGGGTCCAGTTGGTTTCTACGCAGACGTCCCTCTTCAAGGGGTTGCGAGTTTAGCCTTTGCGCAGACGTCCCTGTTGAAGGTGAGTCTTGCGGGTCCAACTGGGCTCTGCTGGGACCTACCTCTTCATAGAGCGATTAACTTGGCATGATCTGATTGCGTCGTTACTAAAGTCTGCTATATATGTTAATCGCAATGAAACTCTCGTCCCTACGTAAGTAAAACGTATGCATATGAAGACCAAGCATTTGTTCTTCTGTTGCATATCTATTACATTTAACTTGTTGGAATTTAAGTTTTAATATATATATATATATATATATATATCTTTATTCTAGTTTATCTTTTTTTATCATTATTTGTATTAGGATACAATTCCTTTATTTCATTATTGTATATATATAGAGATCCAATCTCTTCTATAATAAAAAAAACACAGAGAATAGTTCTGTTCTTTAAAGCCATTGATTTTATCATGGCATCAGAGCGATTTACGATCACATTATAAACCTACCCAACTTCTAAGCCTAATCACAACTTCCTCTAGTTGAATCATGGCTGGAGACAAACCAGAATCAAGCAAAACCGATAATAATCCCGATCCCAACTCACCGCTCTATATTCACCCCTCAGATTACCCAAAACAACTACACGTAAACGAAACCCTTAATGACCACAACTACAGCGATTGGTAGCCGGAGATGATGAGCTTCCTATTCGCCAAAAACAAGGTGGGATTCGTCGACGGAACCCTCAAGAAACCCGAAAAAACCGCAACCGACTACATGCCTTGGATGTGTTGTGACGCTATGATAAAAGGATGGCTCACAACATCCATGGAAAAAGAAATACGGAGCAGCGTCAAGTTGCCGGAATCGCATTTGAAATCTGGTCCGATCTTCTCGAAAGATTTGGTAAAGAAAGTGCCCCTAGGGCTTATGAACTGAAGCATGCTTTAACAACAACACAACAGTTTGGAGCCTCCGTTTCAGCCTACTACACAAAACTCCGAAGCTTGTGGGACGAAATCGAGTCCGTCATGCCCATGCCACGATGCACGTGTGACGGGTGCAACTGTGATATAGGGAAGAAGCTCAATGAAGCAAAGGAGAAAGAGAGACTATATGAATTTCTTATGGGTCTAGATAACGAATTTGGTGTCATTAAGACCCAAATTTTGGCTACCAAACCGATCCCGACGTTAAGCAACGCCTATCACCTCGTGGCTGAGGATGAAAGGCAACGGGCTATCTCTCTCGAAAAGAAACCAGTGACAGAGGCAGCGGCTTTCAAGGCTGTTTATCCACAACGACGGGAAAGCAAAATTAACAGCCGAGACAAGACGGTTACCAAAGAGAAGGCTGCGACCAAAGAAAAGAGAACTGATGTTGTCGATCACTGCACGTTTTGCGGGAAGGACGGACACAACAAAGAGGGTTGTTTCAAACGAATTGGCTACCCTGAGTGGTGGCCCGGTAACAAAGCTAAACGTGATGGAACAAAAGCTGCCTATGTTGAAACTAATGCTAGCCCCATCCCTGGTCTCTCAAAGGAACAATATCAATTGTTCATCAACATTTTTGGAGGGGACAAGAATATACAAAAGAACGAGACACCACGTATGGCAAATTTCGCAGGTAAAGGGAACAGGGACGATGACTGGGTGATGGACTCAGGAGCCACTGAGCACATCACCTACGACCCTAGCTTCCTTAAAAACACAACCGAAAGTAATTTTGAAGCCCCCGTTATAATAGCCAATGGCACTAAAGTTCCTGTTAAAGGAAGGGGTAATTGCACACTAAAAGGAGGTTCTGAAGTCAAGGACATACTATTTGTTCCTGATTTTAATTGTAATCTTTTATCCGTTGGGCGATTGGCCAACGATCTGAATTGTGTTGTCTCATTTTTTCCTGATTTTTGTGTAATGCAGAACCTACACACGAGGAGCTTGATTGGTGCGGGTAGACACGAGAAGGGGTTATATCGGATGGGGATGATTAAAGATGAAAGAAAGGCAATGGCGATCACTAATAACACTTGGCATAAGAGGTTGGGTCATGCTTCCGCTGAGAAACTCAATGAGATTAGTTTTCTTAAAAACGTTAATTTTAATAAGATGTGTGATTCTTGTTCTAAAGCCAAACATACAAGATCTACTTTTCCAGATAGTATTACAAAAACTGTTGAATGTTTTGATTTATTACATTGTGATATTTGGGGTAGATATCGTTCACCTTCCTTTACTGGGGCACGATATTTTTTAACAATCGTTGATGATTATAGTAGGGCGGTATGGTTGTTTCTTTTAAAATCTAAACATGAAGCTAGTGGGCACCTAAGAGATTTTCATAAGATGATAAAAACACAATTTGGCAAAGGTATTAAAAGAATTAGATGCGACAATGGTGGAGAGTTTACATCTAATGAAATGTTGAATTTTTACAAAGAAAATGGCATTTTGATCGAGACCACTTGCCCACACACACCTCAACAGAACGGTGTCGTTGAAAGAAAACATCGACACCTTCTAGAAATGGCGCGAGCACTAAGATTTGAAGCAAACATTCCCAAAAGATTTTGGGGCGAGTGTGTTTTGACGGCCACATACATCATCAATAGGTTACCTTCAATGGTAATTGGGAATAAAACCCCTTTTGAACTTCTTTACAACCGAAAACCGGACTATGATTTTATGAAGGTTTTTGGTTGCCTTGCATATTATAGGAACACAAACACTGGCGGTGATAAATTTGAAATGAGAGGAAAACCCGGAGTCTTCTTAGGATATCCACCTAGGACGAAAGGGTATAAAATCTACGACCTTGAAAAGAAAAAAATAATTGTGTCCAGAGACACAAAATTTCATGAAGATAACTTTCCGTTTAAGCATGTTATTACAGATTGCCAACATGATGACATCTTGGAATTAGAGTTTTCTTCAATAAATAATGAGAAAAATATTGATCATGGGCTAGTTGAAAACGAGGAAGTTTTAGAAAACCAAGAACTAGAGCTTAATAAAACTCAAATCTCAATGAATGAGCCTAATGAGTTGCCTGACACAAATAAGGGTCCACTTAGTGAATCATGTGAAGTAGATCAGTCACTAACGGAAAAAATGATTCTCCGTAACAACGAGGCTTCGAACCAAGAACGCCCAGGAAAGCTGGCCCCGGTCTGGGAAGGGCCATACCTTATCAAAGAAGTTCTGGGAAAGGGCGCATACCGGCTCGAAAGGCTCGATGGCACTCCCATCCCAAGAACATGGAATGGAGCTCAATTACGTAAATGTTATATGTAGATCAATTCCAAACTTGTAAAGAAAAGGCCTAGAGCCACTTCTAATGGAAATGATTCTCCTTTCACAATGTGTTAATAGCCTTACCTTTATACTTATGAACTTCCCACACTGATGTGCCGGTATTCACCGCATAAATCGGGGAAGAAGTAAGTCGTTACGTGTGGAAGGCGGCAAAACCCGCATAAACACAACGGTAAAAATTTCAAGTTTTAAGGAAAACCTACACGCAGGTCAGATGTAAGGAAAGTTTAGCCATCCTTGTAAGTGCAAGTGACGGTCATACCCGCACAATCACAAACAAGGAAGCAAAACTTACCTATCATCTACCACGTTCAAAGGTTAACTTATTCTGAACACTTAGAAAATTTCAAAGGAAAAGATGAGGAAAACTTCCACGCAGGTCAGATATAAGTAAAGTTAAGCCATCCTACTAAGTGTAAGTGACGGTCATACCCGCACAATCATGAAAGAGGAAGCGAAACAAACTTATAATTTACCACGTTAAAAAGTTAACTTATCTAAGTACTAAAGAAATTGCTAAGTTAGATCAAAACATGCGTAAAATAAACAAGGCAAAGAACTAACACAATCTTTATTCCATCAAATTCAAATATTACAAAGATAGCTATACAAAAGCAAAAATCTACGCTAATGGTGGAAAGGGATCTTCAGAATTAAGCTTCAGGACCACTTCCACTTGGACCCGCTCCATCAGTAGAGCGTGGTGGTTCAAGGAAAGCTTTAAGGATAGCTAGCCCATCATCAGCAGCAGCGACTTCGTTCACCTTCTCCACCACCGGATGCGGGAAGGCGGCATACTGGTTCACTGCTTGGTCATAAACAGCTTCAGTATCCACATCATACAAAGGGAAGTTGGAAGGAGGGATGCCTTTCTCAACGAACCCTAGACCAAGCAGGAAGCCGGCCTTTTCCCCATCCTCATGAGAAGCGTTGAGGGCTGCGCTCATAGCATCGTCATAAGACGTCTCTGAGAAGACCCGATGCACAACCTACAAAGAAAAAATACAAGTATCAAAACCTTTTCTATTTACAAAGAAAAGCGTAAAGACATGAAAAGCTTACCTGAGACAACGCTTCTCGAAGAAGCCATTCCTTGGCAACCAGAGCTTCTTGGAGGGCGGCTTGAGCTTGGGTACAGGCGCGTTCGGCTTCACTTTTATTAAGGTTGGCAAGCAACACTTCCTTTGCAGCAGCCTCTTCGACACCCTTTAGCTTCCGCTCAGTGTGGTCAAGCACGCCCCTCTGGTCCAGGATCTCTTGGAGCTTCTTCGCGTCCTCCATCGCCAAGGCATCATGAGCCTGCTGGAGAGCCTCTAATTTGGCTTTAAGCTCTTCATTCTCCACGCGTAGAGGCTCAGCAACAGCTTCAGCCTTGGTGGCCCTTTCAGTTGCGTTCCTAGCAGTTTCCTTAGCCAGCCGAAGCTGTTCATTAACAGCTTGGGCAGCCTTGGAGCGAGCCTCGAGACGGGCCTGAACCTCAACTTCAAGGGCCTTGAACGCCTTCTCCTTCTCCGCCGCCGCGGCGGAAAGCCTCCTATTCTCCTCCCGGACAGCCCGCGCCTGAGCTACTTCCTGAAGGCGAGCTGCTTTTAACTTGTCGTTTTCACGACAAAGCAGCTCGACGCGCGGCTGCATCCGGGCCAGGAGAACCCGAAGCTCATTGCTTAGCCTACCCTCCTGGTAGCTAGCCATGGCTTCCCCCAACGCACCACTGAGAGCAGCGTGACGAGCCCACTCCACGCACTCCACAGGTGTACGAAGGGTTGTTCCTCGGCGGATGTTCCAGCGTGGAACATACACTTCATTGGAATCCGACACTGCAAAACGCAAAAAGCAGTTAGGAAAAGATATATAAAAAAAAAATAATATAATAATAGGCCAAGAGAACCCTACGCACCTGTAGGGTCGATAACAGGCCGATAGCCGCCAAACCCGTCACCTGAACCCAAGGGAAATCCGTCCAAGAGGTCAGGTAGACGGGAAGGAGGCAGAGGTTGGCGAGAAGCCCCATGCATACCTGAAGGATCGGCCGTCGATGCCGATGACGGAGGAGGCATGGTGAAGTCCGCCGCGGTCGCCGTTGCAGAGTCCGCAGCAAAAGTAACCGCCGGCTCAGTGAAAGATGCTGTAAAAATAGCACTCACAGCCGGCGGTGACGTCATCACAGCTGGAACAGTCGGCTCAAAGGAGTGAGCAACTGAACCAGCGGAAGCAGGCGCAGGCGCCTGGGTCGTCGCCTCAGGTAGGCTGACCAAGCCTACCGTCATTGGCGGGGAGGTACTCCTCTGCGCTCCACCCTGGAATGCGTCAACATTCACGCCTGCACAAAGAAGAAGTATTAATGATGGAAAAACTATAAAGTTAAAGATAAAGGAAGTTTGTACTCACGGGTTTTCTTGAGCCTGAAAGTACGGACAGGCGGGGATTGACCCGATGGAGCCGGCCTCTTTGCGCCGCTCATCGTCGTCATCCGGGGCTCTCCGGAGGTGACAGTCGTCGCAGCCTCCGGAGCGGTGGTCTTCTCACCACCGGGGTTCCCCGCCACCTCTTCGCTCTCGGCCTCGGAGTCAGACCGAGGCACCGGATCGGCAGTGGAGGCCACCTTCTCCTTCCCCTTCCCGCCGGCAGCCTTCTTCTTCCGCACCAACGGAGGACCATCTGCGGATTCCTCATAAGAACATAAGATTAGAGGAATTCCAGCAGAGGTTTCAACATTGAGGGGTCGAATAGCGCCTTACCTGGCCGCCTGGCGCTCAGGATCTCGTGGCCTAGCGGGTAGACCTCCACGAACCGATCCGCCGTTTGTTCTAGGATGGGCAACTCGTTCTCGTCTAGAGCGCGAGTACCCATCCGAGCGGGACTGTCAGCCTCCCGCGGATGCAGGAGCGACTGCAAGTCGTTCCCCTCTGAAATAAACAGGAAAAAAGTTAGAAGAGATTCTAAATCAACAAAAAGAAACAGAGCATACCATAAGGAACAGAGTTCGAACCGTATTCGAGGACGATCGGGATCTTTCACGCATCCGCATCCTTCCACACCCGGCTCATCCCGAGCATCACCATCCCGGACTCCGCAAACCGGTAAACCGGAGATTGGACCCGGGATATCTTCGAGAACCATTCCGCCTCCTGGTAGTTGGAGGCGTGAAGGCTTGGGAGAGCTTGCCCATTTTTAAATTTCATGGCAAGGGGGATGGCGCGAGCAAAGAGGTAGAAGAACTCCCTCTTCCACGAACGAAGACTGCGCTCGGTTGCGCAAATCTTCAAACCCTTGATTCGGGTTATCAGGGTATACCACCCCTGGATGCACCTCCAAGAGTAGAAGGTCATCAGGCGGTCAACATAGGGCTCAATGCCCAGAATCCGGCACACCCACTCGAAGTGCCGAATCTTGGCAATCGCCATCGGGTGCACCTCGGTCAGGTGCACACCGTGCCTCTCCAGGACACGGTACACAAACTTTGTCAATGGGAACCTAAGATTCCCATAAACAAAGAATGCAGCATATACCCCGATCTTGCCTCTGGGGGCATCGTACACCGTCTGATGGGGTTCAGGAAACTCAGGCTCGAGAGACTCGAGCATGAACTTCCTGACGACGTACTGATACAGATCGACAGGCAGAGCACACTGGCACTCGCCAGCAGTACTCTTGTCATCGGCTGTAGCTTCGACATCGTGAGAAGACATCTTGCAGATGAAAGAAGAAAACGATTTCAAGAGAATGCTCGACTGAAAAGGTGAGTATTCGCCGGAAATCGTTAAAGATGAAGAGAGAAGTGAAAGTGTGAATTGCAAAGAACCCTCTCCCCCTTTATATACTAATCGCAATTAATGCGATGAAATTAATGCGGAAGAGAGAGAAATCGAAGGTGCAATGAAACTATGACACGTGGCAAAAAGCAAGCTGGCAACAGCTGTTGAAAGGACGCGTACCATTAATTTCGCGGCCACGCGCCCGAAAAATCGCGCCCACGCGCCTGAAAAGGCGTCTGGAATGACCATGTACTGTCACGTCACCATAACTTCCTGCACGTCCTGACACAGTCAGAAGAAACCGTCGCACGACGTTTCAGAGGTTTGGACTGTTCTTATCCTCTCACCAACTCTTCGAATTTCAAAAAAATTCAAAAAAGATTCAAAAGTAGGCGGGAAAATACCCCTTACCTTGGCAACCAAGTAACCATAAGACGGGTGCGGGTACAGTGTCAAGGCAAAACCCTTCACATACTTAGCACCCGCAGGGAATTGACACCAGGAATACCTTGGAAATAAAGTAACCGTAAGACGAGTGCGGGTACAGTGTCAAGGCAAAACCCTTCACATACTTAGCACTCTGCAGGGAATTCAAACCAAGAAGGATCTTCTGGGCCATGCTTGCGGAAACGGGAATAACATCCCCGCATGACGGGAACGTCGAGAACTATATTGTTTGAAACTCCAAGATGGAATTGGTGGTTTTAGCATAATTGATCACTATGTTGAAAACTACCAAAACCCCATGGAGAATCCACACAAGTGGGACTCAACGCTCCTGACTTGCGAGAAGGTTACAAACCTACCCGTTTCATACCCTAAGATCAAGCAGAAAAGTCGGGAATTTCTGCGTGACATCAGGAAAACCGCGGGAAGAATCACCACGGAAAACCTAAAAACTAAACCATTTTCAAAACCCCTTGCTAAGTCCAAAAGTTCACCTCACTTATTAATAATTCATGAGAAGAACATTGGACTGGGGGGACTTGAAGAGGTAGGTCCCAGCAGAGCCCAGTTGGACCCGCAAGACTCACCTTGAACAGGGACGTCTGCGCAATGACCAACTGCTCCCGCAGGACCCACCATGCTCAGAGAACCTTACGCGCAGTACGCCAGCTGTACTCGCAGGGAAAGCCTCCCAATGGTGAAGTACCCCGCCTGTTCCCGCAGTTGCGGATACAAGCCATCAGGGAAGGCTACCCGCACTAACAGCAAGGCTACACGCACAAGGCACTAGCTACTTCAGTAGTCACATGAAGGAATGAGCAAGGCGGGAATACTCCCGCCTAAATGAGCCAGTCCGTATGCTTCTGGAAGATCTTTTGTACTATACCTACTAAGGTATGGGCAGAACAGACGATTTGACCAGAACAGCCCATGAACCAATCACAGGGTGACAGCTCACCGACAACAGTACGAGGAGGAGCACCCTCTAGTACTGTTTGTCACTATTAGCCGCTGCCTACTCACCAACCCTTACGATGGGACGTGCGCAGCCTACAGTTGGTGGAACAGTGCGCAGCCGGCAGTAAAGGAACAGTGTACAGCCGACCTTATTACTGTCAGCCGTAGCCTATCCACCAACCAGCATGGCCTGTGCGTAGTCCACTGTTGGTGGAACAGGAATACTATTCAGCTGGCTATACCTTCTAGGAAACCTACCTTCGGCTATAAATACTCCAACACCTTGGAATGGTAAGGACATCATCTGATACCTCATTATCTTATCTAGCAATCTCTTAATATACACTTATATTCAGAGCAATCTAGTCTGATTCTCACGCCGGAGGGTGGTCACAAGGAGGAACCCCCCCTTCTCAGTGACGAGCTTACGGTGTCTGTTTTGCAGGTCACCTGAAGAACAACCTTCTCTGCTGGACCTCATACTCGTGGGAAACATTACTTAACCCCCAGATTATCCGTAATCTGCCCCGGGTCACTTAGTGTTTCTTCAGGAGTCTAGTTCGGAAACTACCAACACAGCCCAAGACCCACACGATGAATTAGTTTCATCACAAAACTTGGGCCATGAAACAAGTATAATCCAACAGTTTGATAATGGACAAGAAAGGATTAAGAGACAAAGAATTCAATCAACACGTCTCAGAGACTTCCATGTCAAGCTTCCCCCATTCGTTGATCCCAATCGTCCCGTTACCAATCAAAGTTCCTCCACGGTATACCCTCTCTCTAATTTTGTTTCTTACAATAATTTTTCTACCTCTCATAAGGTTTTCTTGGCGGCCATCGAATCAAATGATGAGCCGAAAAGCTTTAGCCAAGCAATGCAGGATGAAAGATGGAAGACTGCCAAGCAGAAAGAAATTCAAGCCCTTGAACAAAATGGGACGTGGACCCTTGAAAATCTACCAGAAGGAAAACGTGCTATAGATTCAAAGTGGGTTTATAAGGTAAAGTACAAGCCTAATGGGGAAGTTGAGCGCTATAAGGCTCGTCTTGTTGCAAAGGGCTTCACACAACAAGAAGGAATCGATTACCATGACACTTTCGCCCCTGTGGCAAAATTGGTCACTGTTAGAACACTTCTAGCCGTGGCGACGAAGAAAAATTGGCAAATTCACCAACTCGATGTGAACAATGCATTTCTTCATGGGGATTTAGATGAAGACGTTTACATGAAAATACCACAAGGGTTTTCTAAAGAAGGAGAGACCAAGGTGTGTAAGTTAAGAAAGTCTCTTTACGGGCTTAAACAAGCTTCAAGGAATTGGTACAAAAAGTTTACTATGTCGCTTCTTGAACTCGGCTTTAAGCAATGCAAAGCAGATTACTCTCTTTTCATTCATAAACAGGGAAGTAGTTTTGTGGCAGCATTAATATACGTTGATGATGTTATTATGGTTGGGAACAACAGCAATAAGATAGAAATGGTAAAAAAAATACCTCGACAAGCTTTTTAGCATCAAAGATTTAGGGGACCTCAAGTATTTTCTTGGAATAGAAGTTGCTCGTACATCCAAAGGATTGGTATTAAGCCAAAGAAAGTATACCCTTGATATGCTCGCCGATTGTGGGTTACAAGGTTGTCGTCCTAGCTCGTTTCCTATGGAGCCGAATGTGAAACTCGATAAAGGTGAATCAGAACCAAAGATTGACAACAATCAATATCGAAGAATGGTGGGTCGAATGCTCTACCTACAGGCCACTAGACCAGATATCACATATGCTGTTAACATCTTAAGCAGTTTATTGCTGATCCTAGACAAAATCACTTGGATGCAATTCATCGTGTGCTTCGCTATCTTAAAGCCACTCCTGGGCAAGGGATTCTTTTACCACGAGACGGAGGATTTGATCTTACAGCCTATTGTGATTCAGATTGGCTTGGTTGTCCGTACACTAGGCGTTCTCTAACAGGATATGCGCTTATTATGGGAGGTGCACCTATTTCATGGAAAACAAAGAAACAATCAGTTGTTTCGCGGTCATCCGCCGAGGCGGAATACCGTTCCATGGCATCCACAGTTAGCGAAATATTGTGGATGCGTTGGCTACTTAATGAATTAGATGTCCCATTGGACAAACCTACACCATTGTTTTGTGATAATCAGGCGGCTATTCAAATTGCTAACAATCCTGTTTTCCACGAAAGAACTAAGCATGTCGAAATGGATTGTTATTTCGTTCGTGAGCATGTCGAAAGTAAAGAAGTTAGTGTGTATCACATTGATTCCAAGCTTCAAATAGCTGATATCTTCACCAAAGGATTAGGCGCACCTCAACTGAGATTCCTACTTGGCAAGTTGGGCGTTGTTGATTTACACGTTCCAACTTGAGGGGGAGTGTTGGAATTTAAGTTTTAATATATATATCTTTATCCTAGTTTATCTTTTTTTATCATTATTTGTATTAGGATATAATTCCTTTATTTCATTATTGTATATATAGAGATCTAATCTCTTCTATAATAAAAAAAAACACAGAGAATAGTTCTGTTCTTTAAAGCCATTGATTTTATCATAACCATAGTCTATATATTAGGTTGCGTATTTGAGTGAATCAATCCTGTCATATTCCTTTTATTATATCATCATTTCATTTCCAATCCTACAATTAATAAATATCATTTTATCTAAGTGTAGAAGCACATCAAACAAGTATCACAAACCTTTTTAAAACTAAACAAATGTCGCGACCCCAAATTAAGTCCATGTTTGATGGAAAACCAGTGTATGTGTGACGAAGCAGAAAGATTAAATAAACCGGCCAGGTCCCATTTCTTTAAAGCATAAAAATTGAACACTAGATTTATAAGAAATGGGTTATATGCAATTATACATATATATACACATGTGTGTGGTAGATATGGACTATATTAAGGCCTTTAAACAAACATAAACACGAACACAAAACTTAACCGGACAAATATTTGTGTTTCGTTTGTTTAATTAAAAAATGAATATATTTTGTGTTCGTTTAAAATCTAAACGAACAGTTCACAAACATAAATGAACACGTTTAAATGAATACAAACAAACATAATGAAAACACTTAAATGAACACAAACGTACGGACAAAATAGAACATTGAGTAGATGATTTCAAAGTATGTTTTGTTCAAAAATGAACATAAACGAACATAAATGAATGTTCACAAACCTAAGTGATGAACAAAACATGTTTTTAGTATGATCAGTTTTGCCATTCAAAATGAGCAGCGGCACAGCTTGTTGTCCGCTCACTTGCCTCGATATCTTTATTATAATTGGATTCTTTTATTTGTCTTATATATAAGAGTTAAATGTCATTTTAGTACCTGTGGTTTACTTAATTACGCAACTTTAATACCATTTTTGAATTTTATGCACATGGCTACTTCACGTTTCCAAAACTTGTCATTTTAATACCTTTTTCTAACCCTGTTAATTTTTCCTCGTTAAGTCAAGGGTAAACATGTAATTTCAGTTATTTTATCATAAACTCAAAAAAAATATGTAGTGTCAAGGACTCGAAATCGCGCCTATTACCGATACGAAGATTTAACGATGGATGCACAAGCCGGTAGGGCAAGTGCTAACTTGTTCATAAGCTGGTTATGAATATTGTTATGGTGAAATTTGAAAGACCCCCAAATCCTCATAAACCCTAGAAATGTCAAAATCGATCATAACGGATCATGTGATGAGTTACACTAACACATTTAGGCACGAGTCTGTTCTTCGATTCCTTCAACCAAAGCTGTTAATTTGTTGTTTAATCAGGTTAATGTACTACACATATTGTATTGCAGATTACGATTGATCTATTGGATGAGGTTAAGAAAAATTGTTGAGAAGGAAATGAGGTTAATCGGTATGGTGGATGCTGGTACGTGATTCTAAATTGCGTGAATGCTTAAGATTGTTATTGTTGAAGACGGGTGATGAGTTTAGATGGGAGTAAAATCGACTTGCATGTTGAACGGGACATTGAGTAGGTGAATCGGTTGTCGCCTTTTGAATTATTGAATTTGTGAAATGTCGTAAAGGTTTTGGGTTGGGATTTATATCGAAAACTAAGCGGTTGGCCATAGTTGAGATGATCGGAGTCTCGCCCGGCGGTGTGTGGGTGTGGGAGCCAGAAAAACGAAAGGGAAAGGGGTGGGGGCTGTTTGGTTTAGGGAGTTAACACCATTAGTCCCTAGGGTTTTGAAATGTCTAAAAACTAAACAAAAGGGGGGGGGTATTTGATTAAATGATCGATAAAATAGATGAAATTACCATTTTACCCACAACTTAACGATAAAAAATTGACGGGGTTAGAGAAAGGTACTAAAATGACAAATTTTAGAAATATGGAGTAGCCATTTGCAATAAATTCAAAAAACGGTGCTAAAGTTGCGTAGTTGAACAAACTAAAGGTGCAAAAATGGCACTTAACTCTATATATAACAAAAATCTTTATTTTTAGTGTAAAAAAAATTAAATGAACAAAAACAACTTTCCACCAAACAATTCACGAACTAACTACTGAACATTCGATTTGTTTACGAGCCTAACCATATTTAAATAGAAAATGATAACCATGCATTTATTCATAAAGTTTGCTTAAACTAAGATAAAGTTGAATCATTGCACAATGATATTATTGTTAAAACTAAAAATGATAACTTGATAAAATGATAAAATGAAAAGTGTCCAAGGGGAAACTTCTCATCTACAACACTATTTTAATCTTTAAACAAGCTGATAATTGTAAATTATTCAATCAGCATTTGTATAATCAATATCTTTCAACTTCAACAACATTCAACACGTGAAAGCGTTTCATCTAGATATAAAACTAACGTGTGCGTAATTTCCGATGTAAATACATACATACATGTCACTTACATATATACAAAAGTTTTATTCGATATATTCTGGCATGTGGTTTGGTTGATTTGATCCTTTTTTACATGTTACATCTCACTTAAATGAGACGTATACTTCAAGACGTATACTTCAAGATACTTCAAGATATCTAACCTTTGACCATACTCTAGGTTGACACTCCAGCTCTCTATCTCTCTCTGTCTACTGTTACTTCATCTCCACTCTATCCAATAATTATTCATTTTATACTTAGGATTCAAATTAGTTTCTTCATCAGTGACTCATAATCTTTACACACTTTAAGACACCATGTTAGTGGCCAGAATTACCTAATTCGGAAAACGATATCTTTAATCTCTTACTACTTAATTTTCGGTTTTCACAACTCGTTGTAGGTCCGTTTATCTCTAGATCAAATGCAAGCTTGATAATAAACGAACTTGGATATGTGAAATACCTATTGAAGTGGTATTCAATATCCAAAATAGAGAAATATGACAAAAACGAGTAAAACCAAACTCCTTAACTAACAAAACTCAGTCGATTGATAATAATCCAAGGATACATACGTGGTACGATCATGCTATTCTATCATATTACAAAAACGGAAAAGAATCTAACAAAAGCTTCCAAATTACAAATGATTCCAATGACTAACTCAAAACGATATATCAAACAAATGAACAAACTATATATAAGGATGAGGTGTGTCGTAGACAAGCTGTTGCGACACTCTGAAGTGTCACAGTTAGTCTGGGCGACACTTCAAGTATCGTTACTAGATAATAATTCTTCATGAGCTTGCGCTACACTAGGAAGTGTCACAATTGTTCTTGACGACACTCCTTGTGTTAAAAGCCCATAAGTGTTGTCATAAGTGTCCCTATCAGCAAACGACCTCCAAGACTTGTATTTTAAGCTCATTCTTGAATAACCTTTATTATATCTCATTGTACCAACCTATATATGATCCTACACCATGAGATTAGGTGAAATCGCAGCTTGCTCAGCGGCCTTCAAAAGATTATGGTAGCTAGGAATCATTTTGGTACTGCAACACCACCATAGTGTTAGAAAGTTATTTTAGGGTTAAGCAATGTTTGAGGGCATTTTGGTAATTTCCTCCTAGTAGTTGCAAAGAAACCCTCATTGTAACAATAATTCAAGATTGTACTATCTGCGTATCCACCTAAAAATAACTCAACTTGGCGTCCAAGCAATCCTAATTCTTTACGTCTACAAAATACCTATTTCATTCATCTTTACAAAATAAATAATCAACTAAAGGTGACCCATAAAGTCTCCATCTTTCTCTCTCTATATACCCTAAGAGTCTTTTGAGGTGTTTCTTGATGCCACATTAGGGTTTCACAGAAGATAAAGTTATCAAACAAGTATTCATATTGCAAAAGAAGTTGAAGAAGAACAAACCCACAAGAAGCTAGAGTTGGTTAACAAATATTCTTCTTTAAAAGAGAGAGAGAGAATTTACTTTAATTCTTATGTACTCCAACCATTTTTGTTTGAGAATATATTATATATATAAATATTAATCATTCTTTACTATTTTCTTTGCTTCATTTGGAATGAGCATGAAAATCAGCCAAAAACATTAGAAATGACACAGCAGGGTGATGATGAAAGCAGTAGCATCTCAACTACTTCAAGAAATATTAAAAATATTATCACAAATTGCCCTTCTTGTGGACATGCAATACAACTTCAGCCCAAGGTATCATGTTCATTTCTTATATTATTTTTTGTGAACTTATATAGTTTTAGAATCATATATTGTATATTATATATTGGTGTGTTGTTTCATATATAGGAGTTGATCCATGATTTGCCGGGATTACCAGCCGGAGTGAAGTTCGACCCCACTGATCAAGAAATCATTGAGCATTTGAAGGCTAAGGTTGGATGTGGTACAAGTGAGTTGCATCCTCTTATTGATGAATTCATTCCTACAATTGAAGGTGAAACTGGGATTTGTTATACACATCCTGAAAAACTACCAGGTAATTTTTTATATAATCTTCATAAGTTTGTCATATATATATGTACAAAAGTAATAAAATGATTATCCTTAACATTATAAAATTATGCCAGTTAACGTGTTGCTAATTATATGTTCACCAGTTTGTTAATATTATTTGTCATTTTATAAAATTTAGAACTTTAGAAGCAATATCCCCGGTCAAAAGGAAGTTTTATATGACCACGAAGGAATCTTAACTAAACAACTATGTTTGACCATAAATCTTACTTATGTGATTTCAAAACAATTATACAAGATTCTTACTAAGATAAAAATCAGCAAGATGTTCAACAGCACAATCGGAGTTACTATCGTTAATTAAAGTGAGATTAACATTGACAACAAGTATAAAAGTTTGAAGTGTTATTGGCTAAACTATAGATATGAAATATCATTGTCTTCTATGAGAATCATGAAAATATCTGAATCGAAGTAAAAAAAAAATTTGGCTTTAAATTAGTTGAGTATTTAGGTTTAAACACTAATAACAGTGCGACCCTTGGGGGTGGCTGGGTGGTCGACAGCCACATGCACGACACGCCGCTAGGCCGAATTTTTTTTTTTTAATTATATGTATTTTTTATTAAAAATGGTATTTATATGTAATGTTTAAACTCAATTACATAAACACTAACTTGGTCTAGTAGCAAAGGGGTATTACTTTCAACCAAAAGGTTATGGGTTCTAGTCTCATTTGAGACATGTTTAATCTAATTTTTATACAAAAGTTTTTTACACAACCCAAATTATAACCAAGTAAACTCATATAAAAATTAACTTGTTTAAACCCAACAAAATACTCTTTATTACTTAAGGCCTAAAAAAATTTCGCATTCGCCCCAAAACTTTTTTTGCTTTCTCGGAGTCGGCCCGGACTAATAATACACATTTAAAAAAAATCAGGCCTATCAGATGTCTGCCGGGTCAATTGATCACCCGGTCCTGCCTCATGGCCGGCCATGTGAAATATCATCGTCACAATTTAGATTATGAAAATCATTTTTTCATGCCATGTATGATATGAGTAATATATAATTGATGGATATGACTTAATTGACTCTCTTCTAAAAGACTAATATATTTATTGGACATTCACTTTCAATGCCTTAAATAAAACATTACAAATTTATACATAATCAACATTTAGACCATTTTTTTCATAGATTTACCACTTCAATTTCAATTTAATAAAAGAGCTTTATGAATTATCATCAACAGCAATCTACTAATGATGCAGGAGTTAGCAATGGTGGACAAATTCGCCATTTCTTTCACCGTCCATCAAAGGCTTACACCACAGGCACGCGTAAGCGACGAAAGGTTCACATGGATGCCGAAAGGGGCGAAACAAGATGGCACAAAACAGGCAAGACTAGACCAGTCTTGATGTCAGGGTCGGTCCAAGGGTACAAAAAGATACTTGTGCTTTACACAAACTATGGTCGTCAAAAGAAACCCGAGAAAACGAACTGGGTGATGCACCAATATCACCTTGGTCATAACGAGGAGGAAAAAGATGGAGAGATAGTTCTCTCAAAAGTTTTCTATCAAACGCAACCAAGAAATTGCGCCTCGGGTCTTAAAGAGGCATCACTTCTTGATGAGAAAGCCGCGAGAAACAAAACTAAGAACTCGAGCTATATTCAAAATTATAGTGTCGATTGTCCTTTTATGTCATATGACATTAATCAAAGACCGATAAATAGGGGAGTTCCGTCTCATGTTATTTCGAGTTTTGTTCTACAAGATCATCTACCAACAGGATCAAGCAAAGAATGAGGAAAAAATTTTATGTAACAAGATGTTGATTCTCGCGTAGCATTGAAGGTAAGTGTTGAGAAGTCTCATGTCATAAGGACCCGTTATTTTCCTGGGTTCAAAGTTCAAATTTAGAATAATAAGAGTTAAGTGTCATTTTAGTACATGTGGTTTGGTCAACTAGGCAACTTTAGTACTTATTCTTTATTTGTGCAAATGGCTACCTCAGTTTCAAAAAACTTGCATTTTTAGTACTTTTTTTCTAACCCCGTCTATTTTTTTCGTTAAGTGAATGATAATTTGGTAACTTCGTTATTTTCTTTGTTTTTTTCTTTTCTTTTAAACACTTATATCTTGTAAACCCTAAATCCCCAAATCATAACATCAAAATCCTAAATCCCTAAATTCCATAAAATTCAAACCCTATGATGATATGGAGAAAGGGTTTAAGGATTTAGGATTTAGATTTTGATGCTATGATTTTGGGGATTTAGTGTTTACAATGTATAAATGTTTAAAAGAAAAGAAAAAAAAACAAAGAAAATAACGAAATTATCAAATTATTTTTGATTTAGCGGAAAAAATAGATGGAGTTAAGAAAAAGGTACTAAAAATGCAAGTATTTTGAAACTGATGTATCTATTTGCACAAATAAAGAATATGTACTAAAGTTACGTAGTTCACCAAATCACATGCATTAAAATGACACTTAACTCGAATAATAATAATCATGTATAAGTTTCAATGTTATTGTTGTTATATCAATCTTTTATGAGTTATGTGAGATATAAAATGATGGTTCTTTAGTTAAGAGCATTGAAACTAGTTATGTAATTAATTTGGTTTTCAAAATTTGTAAATTTAATTAATATGTTACTAAAACAAAGAATATACAAGGTTTAACTTTGAATTCTTTTTGGCATGTTAATTATGTGTCCAATGATTGGCTGATACTAAAGTCATGTAAGAAAAACGACTAATATTGTTATATGACAAGGTTCTTTAACCCAATTTTATTATATTAAAGTCTATGAACGTATCTTGAATTTGTATGTTAAAAAGAATATTTATACACGGCCATCTATGAAAAAAGATGTTTTGTCTAAGAAGCGGACTATGGAGAGAACATATGACATTCATCTTTGCTAAGATTAAGGGATATCTTAGTCTTGAAACTCAAAATTTTAACCGCTAGTTTTTTTAAAAGTGCAATTCAATAAAAATAATCCAATACAAAAAATGTATGATGTAGCTACACGTATACCATCCCCTTCATTTTTATTAAGCACACTCATTTCTTAAGTTTTGCATTAACATGATTTAAACATTTTTGTTTTTCCTTTAGCATTTTGTTACCTTTATTTTAAATAGTTTTTTTATTATTTAAAGAGCTTTTCTTTTCCTTTTGAGTAAAATGTCATTTTCGTCCTTGTAGTTTGACGAATAATGCGAATTTAGTCCAAAAAGTTTATTTTTTGCATATGAACCCTCCATGTTTCCAAGTTTCTGCCAATTACATTCAAATCACTAACCTTGTTAAATTTTTTCGTTAAGTGAGGGGTATACATGTCTTTTCACTCTTTCTTTATTATAATACTTATTTCAGTGAACTGCGGTTTTCGTCCCTCTAGTTTGTCCAAATCTGCAGTTTTAGTCCAGTAGTTTTAAATTTGCAATTTTGCTCGCTATGGTTTTATTTCACTTGCAATTAAACCCGAATTCCCTAAAATTGTTAAGTCTGGTCGTTAAACCCATCAGTGTGCCCTTCAAGTGTAGGGCAGTTTTGTTCCCTTTTTTCCCATATACACCTCAGCCCCTCACATGAGGGGGGTTGCGAATTAAGACTGAGGTTTATTTGGAGAGAAAAACGATAAAATTGATCGTCACATGAGGGGCACACAAATGGGTTAACGACCATATTTAACGAGATTAGGAAATTCGGGTTTAATTGCAAGTGAAATAAAACCACAAAAAAAATTGCAAATTTGAAACTACTGGACTAAAACTGCAGATTTGGACAAACCAGATGGATGAAAATCGTAGTTCACTGAAATAAGTATTATAATAAAGAAAGAGTGAAAAGACATGTATACCCGTGACTTAACGATAAAATTTAACGGGGTTAGTGATTTGGATGTAATTGGTAGGAACTGGGAAACGTGGAGGGCCCATATGCAAAAAAACAAATTTTTTGGACTAAATTCGCATTATTTGTCAAACCACAAGGACGAAAATGGCACTTTACACTTTCCTTTTTCTTTCATATTATAAAACTCTTTTTTTTTATTAAAAAAGTATATTTATGTAACAAACATATTTTTATCTAAAAATATTTAAAAAAAAACAATTTTTTGTAAGTGTTTAAATACTTTACAGTAGTTTTTTAAATACTTTTTAAAGTTAGCTTACATCTTTTTAAAAAGAAATTGCATCATATTTAATCAGTATAAGAGATTAAACAACATTGACTTGATCGATCAATATGTTGGTTATTTTCTAATGTGACAATATTCTTATACGTCTGAACCTAACAAACTATATTCAAATGAATTTTTTTTCGAACGAGAGACATATATATAATAAGATAAAAATATGCAAATCGTTTTATCGTTTTTACAAAGAGATTATATCATTATTTCTGTAAATATATTTTACAACGATAATAAGTATTGTTATTACGATAAAGAATAATAAAAAAAAGAGAGAGAGAAGATAAAAAAAATTTACAAAAAATAATCAATATTACTATTATGATAAGCTTTACAAGAAAATATTAGAGAGTAGTGTTAGGGCATAGATTTTTATGCTGAGAATACGTTATCTTTATGTAACTTTTGAATCAATTATTCTTAGGATATGTTCCAGGTTGCGCATGATCAAGGATCATCGGTATTAATTGTTTACTAACAGTTGTATTATATGAATGGTGTTATATTTAACAGGTTTAACGGCTAAGAGACTAGGTCTACCTATTTGTTCGCCTGTCCATGGAGTTTAACACGTGGTCAAATAGTTGCAACGTATCATGGAGTAGTGGCGAATTTTTAGGATAGTTAGTTTATATTTTTTTGTATTTATAACGAGCTATGATCGGCCTAACACACACACAGTTTACACGTAATTTTCACAGCTTGCTCGAAGAGATTATTCTAGTTTCACTCACTCACACTTAGCTTTATTGTATTATCCGATCATTAACTCCAACCTTGTAACACTTTTTCTTGATTAATAAAGTGATGATAGACGATTTGTCATCACCCGGGGTTTTTGTGCCGGCGCCCATAAACCGATCAAGGGGTTTTCCTCGTAACAAATCCTTGTGTTCATCAGTATTTCGTTTACATAATCACCGTTGTTATACAAGCACTATACATCACTAAACAAATTTGGTTACATTATCCTTAAACTGGTTTTTGAACAAAACAGGTAGTAATATGTAAAAAAAAATTATTAAATGAATTGTAAGTCTAAAAGAAAGAGTATGACAAGTACACGAGGGAGGTACGTTTAGCATAACCCAAAATGTATTACAAAAAATCTAGCACTAAAAACATTACAAAATTTCCTGCAAGAAAAATTTAGTACAATTTACATCATAGACTAAAACCCACCTTCTTGTACTTTCTAAATTTGTTTTTTTATTTATACAATAATACGATACACGTTTGTGGGAGGTTGGATGGGATGATGATGAAGATGAGTGGTGGCTGGTGTTTGGTTTAGGGATGAGATCGGGACCGTACCATTACCGACCGGTCCCGGTCCTGAAAATTGCGGGTTCTTGGTACCGGTACCGGTACAGAAATATTCAGTTCGATACCGGTACCAGTACGGGACTGGGACGGTACCAGTATTTAAGGTAAAATTTCGGGAAATACCGGTCCCGTACCGTACCGGTACCAAAACTCAAAACGTTGGTACCGATTCGGTACCAAATCGGTACCGATTTCGGTACCGGTACCGGTACCAGTCCCGAATTTGCCCATCCCTAGTTTGGTTGTTGTGTTGATGGTGGGTTATGAATATTTGGGGAAGAAGATGATGATTAAAAAGAAAAAACTTTTATTTATTTAAAGCCCAAGATTTTAAGTTAATTACATAAATAACCCCTGAGAGGGTAAAAAGACTAAATTGCTCTCACATGAGGTGCACATGACTGGATTTAACGAGAACAACTAACCCTCGCTAGTGAAAAGGACGAACCGTGCAACGTTTTTTGAACGTAAAGGATGTTTTTTGTTATTAAGTTTGCCAAAGGACGTCCATTGAAAATCCGTACAAACATAAATGACGTCTTTTGCCATTTTGTCTAAAAAAAGTGTGATGCAATTTTTATTTATTTTTTTGAAATGCATCAATAGCTTCGACATTTTGTTACAAGTAACATTTTGTTACAAGTAACATTTTGTTAATACCCTTTCTTATGAAATGCATTTTATAGTTGCGGCTAAGAGGTGCACAATCCAGGTATTCTTAAAAACCAAACGACTACGAATATGCACGGGGTTTTATTCAGTTTCGGGTAAGGCCAATTCTGGTTTTGACGGGGTATCGGGAACCGGTGCTGACGGGTCCAGGTCGGTCCCAGTTCCGGGGAGACCCCAAAACCCAGTCCGTACCAGCGGTTTGGATAAGGTCAAGCCCAGTTTCGGGTAGGAACTGCGGGGGTAGAGGTGCACAAATCGGTTAACCATTAACCTGTTAATATGCTAACCGTTTTTTTTTCGGGAATTAACCGGTTAGACCGTTTTTCGGGTCGGGTAGTAACCGGTTTTGACCGGTTAGACCGGACCGGTTAATAACCTAAAAAACCCGATTTTTTAATAAAATAATAATTAAAAAAGTTCGGTTAACCGGTTTTGAAATCAATAATATAAACCGGTTACTAAACGGCGGTTAGGATCAGTTAGTAACCAGTTATGAAATCGGGTACAAATTGGTTAACTGGTTTCTGTGTGCACCTCTACTAGAGGTGCACAAATCGGGTTTTTTTAATACCCGGGTTCGGGTATGAAATCGGTTCCGGGTATTATCGGGTATTGGAAAATCGGGCAGGGTTCAGGTAGGGTATTGAGGAGAAAAACTCAACCCTATGTACCCGGATAGGGTATGATCGGGTTCGGGTATTGGAACGGGGTACGACCGGGTATAAATACCCGATTTTGAATTTGTAATTTTTTTATACATTTTTTAATTTGTTTAAAATTTAAATTTGCTTTGTAATGTATAAAAATAATTAAACTATATTACAAAAACCATAAATCCCCTTAATTTCAAATTATTTATTTAGTAATATGCATTTTACAAAAACTTAAACATAAAAGTTGTGAAGTAAACATAAAAATATACTATAAAAACTCATGTATTATTTCGGGTATTAGAAATTGGTATCGGGTATCGGGTATAGGGTATGACCGGGTCCGGGTATTTACGGGTATAAATCGGGTTCGGTTCCTGGTACGGGTATTGACCTCAAAATGCATACCCTATCCATACCCTACGGGTAGGGTCGGTTCCGGTTTCGGGTATAGAATGCCCGGGTATAAAAAAAAACCGGTTCCGGGTATTTTTTCGGGTACGGGTTTTTTGTGCACCTCTGACTCTACTGCCGGGTCGGGTCTGGAACCACCTCTAGTCGAGGCCCGTAAAATACTTTGTTTGGCCCAACATTAGGTTCGTAAGTAAGCCCTTATTATTATTCTGCTCCTTGTCCCTGTTACCTCCGTGCAACCGCCACGCCACTCCACTCCACTCCACTCACCGGCAAACACTCCGTCATCTCCACCGTATGTACGTCTTTCTTCTTACTTCAAACACCTACGTCTACTGTTTCTTATAATTGCTTGCTTGTGTCTACTGTTACACTTGATTACTTGTCCCTGCATTTTGAATTTCAATTCCAATATCTAATTGCCAAATATATTATTATACCTTTACACTCCATAAATACTATTAGTGTTACATTAGTCACCGATTAATTGTTAATCAGTATGCTACTGATTCAATTTCACCTAATCTGACCAACAATTAGGTAGTCAGTCAAACCCGGTCCAAATCGGCCCAAATGGTTCAACATTTCGGTCAAAATTTGAAAATTTATACTTATTAATCCAATTCGATTAATAAGCTTGAAAAATTATATATAAAATTTGGAAAAAAATTGTATATATAATTCCAGTATGATTTGGTTAATCTTGAATTCATGATTAAGTTTTACTGATTGCTAGTCGGTACGGTCCAACTAGCGCCTAGCGAGTTCTGCAGCACTGAGTTCTGAATTGTGTAGTAATTTGTAGGGGTGTGCACGGTTCGGTTTGGTTCGGTTGTTAGCATTAACCGAACCAAACCTGTCGGTTATCGGTTCAGTTCGGTTCATTTTGGCTAATAACCAATATCAAACTTGGGCTAAACTTTTGTTTAAAAATACATGAAATGAATGCTTAAATACATGAAATGAAGGTATAACTACATGAAAAAAAGGTCGAAATATATAATACATGAAATAGAGGAAAAAAGGATTGAATATATGAAAAAAAATGACGAGTTCGGTGCGGTTCGGTTAATTTTGGTTAATTCGGTTTTCGGTTATTTCGGTTAACGATTCGGTTATTGCTCACCCCTAGTAATTTGTTTGCAGACACGAGAATCGGTAGGGATCGAGGTCGTGCTCAAATGGCGATTTCAAGACCAAAACTTTTTAATATAAATTTGTGTTCTTCAAGGTCAATAGCTAGCTCAAATGCAAGCAGAGTTAGTGATTATTTGTACAGTTCATTCTGCACCTTGATTGAATGTCCGAAAAGTGATGATAATAATGAAGATCATAATCCAATAGTGGTAGTAACTGAATCTCCTGATCTTCCAATTTGGGTTAGAATTACCGAAAACGATAGTCTGGTTACAAAAACCGCAGAGGATGATTTCGTGCTTCCTTCGGTATCTTACTGGATGGAAAATTATAAACACGGTGAACCAAAAGTATACAACAAGGTTAATGTAGGTAACGAGGGTGAGAACGATACGAAAAGGATAACGAAAGTTCTAGTGAAGCGTTATGAATCGGTTGAATCTGTCGTACAAGCATTAAACGAGTCTAATGTTACTCCGTCAGAAGGTTTAGTTTCTCAAATGCTGAAACGGTTTGATAATAATTGGAAAGCTGCTTATGGTGTGCTTATTTGGGCTGAATCGTGGTTAGGCTTTAAGTTTTCGGCTGATATGTATGACTTATTGGTTGATTGTTTGGGGAAGTCGAGGAACTTTGATCTGATGCGACAAGTGGTTAAGCAGATGGTTCAAATTGGAAACAATTATGTTACGGTAAACACGATTCTAAAGGTCATAAGGAGGCTTGCAAAGGCGGGATTGTATGATGAAGCAATAGATGAATTTAGAAGAATTGAGGAATTTGGGATTAAAAGAGATATTTTGGCATTGAATGTGTTAATTGGTGCGTTAGCGAAAGAAAAGAACGTTGAGCGTGCGAATGATATATTTCTTGAATTTAAGAATGAAATACCTCCAAATTCTCATACTTTTAATTCATTAATACACGGTTGGTCGAAAGCGCGGGATATTGTAAAGATTCAAGCCACGATGGAGGAGATGAAGGAACACGGGATTTGTCCTGATGTTGTGACTTATACGTCTTTAATAGAAGCTTATTGTTGCGAAAAAGATTTTAGAAAAGTTGATCAAGTTTTGGAAGAAATGCAAGAAAAAGGTTGCTCTCCAAATATCATAACCTACACTATTATAATGCATGCGCGTGGGAAGTCGAAGGAAATCGATGAAGCGTTAAAGGTTTACGAGAAAATAAAGTCGACTAATTGCGTCCTTGATACATCCCTTTTCAATTCTTTAATTCATATCCTGTCAAAAGCGGGCAGAATAAAGGATGCACGTGAGGTTTTTGATGAAATGCCTGACATGGGAATTAAACGCGACACGCAGACGTATAACACCATGATAACTGCCGTTTGTGAACACACTCAAGAAGAGGATGCGCTTAAGCTGTTACATGAGATGGAAAAGTGTGGGGTGAAACCCGACTTTGACACGTATGCACCTTTGTTAAAAATGTGTTTGAAGTTGAAAAGAATGAAGGTGGTTTCTTTCTTGTTGAATCATATGTTGGACAATGATGTTAGTGTCGGGCTTGGAACGTATAGCCTATTGGTTCGCGGGTTATGCAAGATCCGAAAACTTAAGCACGCATGTTTGTTTTTGGAAGATGCGGTATTGAGAGGTTTTGTACCTTATGATACAATGTTTAAGCTGCTGGAAACCGAGCTTGAGAAAGCGGGCATGAATGAAGAAATGAAGAGGATACAAGAATTGAAGCAAATCAAACCGACCGTAAAAGATACAACCTTTACTTAAAGGTGGCAAAACAGGTTGTCCCGACGTCCCGTTACTATTTTGTTACTGTTAGTCTGTTACCATTTAATTGTTGTAAATACTTCATTCATTAGGATGATGAAAGCTTTCTAAAAGTTCCATTAACTGTTTACATTAGACAAACAAAACCAATACTGCTACTACTACTAATAGTCCATAATCATACTACCATCGTACAAGACCGTTACTTCTCTCGGTCAACGAGAGTCAAATCATCTTCAAAACGGGCCCTATTGGATGCTCGCATTTTGCATCATTACTTCCCTCGGTCAATGAAAAACTGAAGAGTCTGCAGCTGTTGGTAGAGGTCAAAACCGGTTCTTCCTGTTGACTTTTCAACGGGTTAAAGAAGTCTTGATGGTTTTGACCACTTAACGATGTTGTGTTCACACCGTATCGAATCGCACACGAGTATGGAGCTTGACTGATTGCTTGCTGGAACCGTAACACAGATGAAGGCGAAGATGATGATGATGGCGGGTGGATCCATAAATTTCCAGAATTTGAAATTATTTCTTGACCTTGCAAGACTCGATTGAATCTTAAATATTCACCGGATCCGACACTTGTTTGATTTCTGATATCATTCCCCATTGGAGATGTTTCAGAACGGTAGAAACCGTGTATTTCTTGACCTTGCAAGACCTTGTGGAACCGTATCGATTCCCCCAAGTCTGATGCTTCAGTTGACCTATCTGTAAGAAATACACAAAATTCAGCATCTTTTCTATTATATAATAAAAGATGTTTCTATAAAATTGAGGTAAAATGCGCGCCTTTTAGAACAGTAAAATTTGGTTTAAGAGAAGGAAAATCGGTTCGTGTCCTCTTCATCAAGGGTGGCCCGAACCTTCCTATTTCAGAAACCGAACTGCATCGGTTGATCTCCCATGGTGAAATTCTATTATGCCTTGCTCTTTCCCCACAATCCCACCTTACCTAGAAGTATGAACATAAATATCAATGTTGACAGGGTATTTTAGATATTTGACTTATAGCCGGAACTTGGAAGGGTATTTTGGTCATTTGAATAACGTTGACAAACGATATCATACCGTTAGGCACCTCCATTTCGATCCAGGCCACCTGGCATAATCGATATCGTTACACCCAGTAATGATTCCCGTACACCTGTTAGAAGAAACGTGGTTGGTTATCATGCACGATTTTAAGGTTTTAGGAATCATAGTATTTGCCAAACCTTCGGTCTTCAGCATCTTCTGTTTCAACCCGCATTTTAAATCTCACTCCAGGAGAGAATGAGTTAGCAAGGCTCTTCATAAATCGGTTATATGGCACTATGAACTGTGATGAACCGCCCCTAGAATGCGTGATTGAAGTTAAGGTCAAAATGGTCATTTTGTAAGAAAGACAATAACACACCAAGAATTTAGTTACCTCGGACTGTAATAGACACTGAATATCGTTCTTTGAGATATGGCATTGACCACATTCGAAAAGTCAAAGTCATTTAGTTGATGACCAAAAAACGGCGTTAAGCTAGAAGCTGGTTTCACTTGTGTGGCTCTTCGGATCCCTAGCCTAATGACTCCATCGTCGCCTCTGAAATACAATAGCATAAGAACACAATTGCAAAATGACCAAATTACCCTCACGTTTCTAACTCGTGTACCTTAGAAAAAGAACCGCGTCCCCGCATACAATCTTTTTCTTGTTAACAAATGCACTCCAACCCGTTGTCAGCAGATGCCTCCGAGGTTGTCCTGACCACATATGTAATTTGTAAGACCATTGTTTTGTTTGTGTGTTTGCAAATCTTTCTAACAAACAAAAAGGGTAAAATAGTAATTTTACACATACCTCGGTAGATATGTCGGAATTTCCATTCAAACCCGTGAAGATCTTTAGCTACAAGCTCTTGTGAAGGCCTCTGTTGTCTATAATCCTAATGTATATAAACAAAAAAAATAAGTTTTTGCCCTCATAAGTTATAATTTTGGTATAGTATAACTGTCTAAGTACTACCAGTGGCGGAAAACAATCCTCGGCAGCGCGACGTGGGACCGAGAATCCTCCATGAGTGCTAGTATCGGATGCGGTCAGTGTCTTGCAAAACATATGTGGTGTTTTTGACCTTTCAGTCACCTCATTATCATCTTCTTCCGCATATTCTACTCCACATGTACCTTCACCGAAGTCACGCCATTTTCGCTCTAGCTGTTTCAATATCCATAACTCGTGTGTTAAATAAAAAAAATCTTAAATAGACAGAAATTATAAAACGATATTTTGAGATAAAATCAGATTGAAATTACGCGTAATATATTATGCTTAGTTATTATTGTTTCCAATTTAACGTTTTTGAAGACAGAATTCCATTAACATACTCATTAAACTCAAAGTAATTACGATAAAGTGGCATGCAAATGGGCAACAAGCTACGCTGCAACCCCTTTTTTAAATTAATTTTTAAAATTAAGAAACAGAAGTTGTGACACATGCATTCAATAAATAAAATTAAGAAATGAATAATGTTGAAAATAGAATTGTAAAGCAACCTTAGAATCTTGAATCAATGAGACTTGAGCATAAACATCATCAGTCCCAACCTCAGCCTAATCAAATATAGTTTACACAAATTAATTCAACTCTAAATAATAATAATAATAATAATTACTTACATGAAGGTTGACGTCAAGAACACGGCAGAAGACATGAGGTGGAAGAGTAAAGTCGGCGGAGGATTGGAGTTGTTGAAGGTGGCCTTGAGGGCAGTAAACGACAGCGTTTCCTTTAGTGGGTAAGGATATTAAAGGTCCGGCACAAGCATGCCATAACTCCAAACAACACACTTGCACCGGAGCAGATGAACTTGAAGACAAAGATGTTGTAACCTCCTCAGTGTCGGTGTTAATGGTATTGAGATCAATTAACCCACACATCATCTCAAACTCCCATGAAACTGAAAAACAAAGTAGTTTGTGTGTGTTTATGTTTGGTTTGGGTTTGTGTCTAAAAGTGAAGTTTTATTATTATTATTATTTGCATAGTAATAATAATAAATGACATATATATTTTGATTGAATTTGGTGCACTGCAAAAGTATCGAAGAGCAGAAGAGAGAGAAAGAGAAAGATGGGTGGCTGCAGCTGCCGGTGACTCCCTGTAATTCCGGGAGAGAGGGTGTCAACTTTGTCTACTCACTCAACAACAAATCTCTGGACTCACTGGACATACATAACATATATTATATTATATTACTTGTAAACCTCTTGTTTTTACATGTTTATGTATCTTTTATTTTTCAACTTTTTATATGTTGTCATCAAATTGTTAAAACATAACTTCTTTTAGCTTTACATCTTATAGAATCTAAATTTACATTAATTTTCCCAAGTTAACAATTTAAACGAAACGTCTGCTTTTTATTTAAAAAAACGCAAAAGATTTTATGTCTTTAATCCTCTTAGAAGCCGTAATAATGTAACGTTTTCATTTAAAAGATTATTTCATTTCGAGACTTCCATATGTGCCAACTTATCATCGTAATAATGCCTTGTAACACCTTTTTACTACAAAGCGGGGTTAATTTGTGAATTGTGAGTAAGTCACGAATCGAAAAGGCAAAATTGTGAGAAATTTTACACTAAGAACTACCAAGATACCAGATTCGATTGGAAATTTTACACAAAGAGCTTGGATGTTTCTGTACACAAGACCTTCCTGAGTTGATATCCAATCCATCTCTGCATCCCAAACAAAATGTTTATTTTTTTACCCAATTGTTCCACATCATTACAAACGCTGCATTTGGTCCAAACATGTCGAACACCGCCTTCTTCATGGATGCAACTGACAATTCCTCGGAAGACTCTTCGGTCCAATTCCACTTATCCTTCTCCCCAGAAAAAGACACCTATTGATATAAGATTTTCAAATCGTGTAACTATGTACGTTTTTTTTCCATATTCAAGGGTTTTTTCTCCCACCTTCATTTCAACAACCGGCCATGTTCTTTAGAACATCCAACCACCATAATACCTAGGGGTGTCATGGGTCGGTTTGGAGCGGTTTTGAGCCAAACCCATAACCATAACCGATATTTCGGTTAATGGATAACCATAACCATAACCGATCCGTTATGGCGGTTTCGGTTAGTCGGTTTTGAAGGTTAAAGCAAGTCGGTTATGGGTCGGTTAACCGTAACCAAAACAATATAACTGAGCCTAAAAGTTTGATACCAAATATTAGAAAAAATTACTTGACATCATTCAACAAAATATATAATCCATAATATTAATATCAAATGTTGAAAAAATGACATTACATAATCTAACAATGAAATTTAAGTTAATTTGATAACAAAATTTGAACCGAACACATCAAAATGGTATAATCCGACAATATGTTTGTCGAAAATAAATCTCAAACATATTGTTGGTTAAATAAATGGGTCGGTTCGGTTATGGTGGGTTTGGAAGTATCTATAATCAAAACCGACCCGTATTTGGCGGTTTTCAAAACTTCATTAAAACCGACCCGCCGGTTATGGCGGTTATCGGTTAAAATCGATTCGGTTATGGTTCGGTTAACGGTTATAACGGTTAAATTGCTCACACCCTATACCTTTGCTACTCACTATGGCAAATAAGTTTGGAAATACGAGTTATATCAGTTCCGGAGTGAGCCACGTGTCAATCCAGAACCGAGTGATTCTACCATCTCTGATACTTCTTTTGATCAAATTACCCAAAGTTAGATTTGATACAGCCAAAAAGTTTTCCAAATTTGCTATTGAGTTCCAAACTAGGAATTGACAACCATTTTTCTCCATACCAATTCAAACCACCACCATCATTTTCTTAACTAAGAAATGTTTTTGTCACGAAGGGGAGTATGATCGAGGCCACCTGATTCGATTATGGTGGTAATTCAATCCCAACATCTTTTATTAATCCCCGAATTACCCCCCCCCCCCCCCCTTATTTCTAAAAAACAACAAAAAATAGAAATTCTTTTTGCCTGCTTCCAATTGCTCGATTATTTTTTAGACGCTCTATTTAATGAAAAAAAAATGTAGTCATTACCGATTTAAGAGTGTAACTTAACAAATTTATCAAATTCATACAATAATAAGTGATAAGTTAAATATTTAATAACTATGATCAAGCAAAACATAAGATCGCTCGTCTAGTTGTTTCTCTAAATATGATTTTAAGCCATAGGCTAATAGCTAACATAAACTTAAGCTTAGAACGGTTTTAGTCTTTTCCAAAATACTCATGACGCTAGTTTGGTTAATGATGTTCTCTCTAGCTTATATGAAATACCAACTTTCTAGGTTGTAACAAGCCGGACCTAGGCCTAAGCCTTAATTTCATAAATTTAACAAGTTTCTATAAGTTTGCCAACGCTATAAAGGGTACACTATAGTAGGTTCTGAGATACATAATAAATTTGTTGGTATCAAAAACACTATGTAGAACAATGAAATACAATGAGTTGTTATATGTTATCATATTTGTGACTTGTGAGTAATTAATTGATTTTACAATAACTATTACTACCTCTAGTCATTGCAAGTTACAAAGACCTTTCACCATCTACGTCGGATTTCAATATTTATGAATACCCGTTTTAGTATATTTTGTATCCATCTGAAAAAGGATATTTATAAAAATACTTAATTAAATACAAACATTATGTACCTTGAGCCAATATAAACTTAAAAAAAAAACGAACAAAGTACTTTATTCATCTAGATAAAACAATACAATTATTCATAAAGATAATAAAGTGGAAATTTATTAAAAATGTATTATGGAGTTTACTTCAACAATTTTTGAAAATAAAAACTTTAAAAAAAAATAAAAAGCGAATATTATTAAAAAAGGCAAAAGGGGACGCCTAACAACTTACAATAAGTAAGAAGACCAACAACATACAATGAAAGAAAAATACAACTTACAATCCCGGAAACATAACGAAGCTGTAATGGAAAATTTGCAAAATTAAATTACACCAATTTTCTCAGTCTAAACTTGAACGCTTAATTTTATTCTTCATCCATAAAAATGATGTTGATTTATATCATTTAACATCTTGAACACTGGAAGAGGAACCTTGTCGAAAATAAAATCATTTATAGATGTCCAAATTATCGAACACGTGACCGCCAAGATACATTGAATAACTAGACATTCCTCGTTGTTTTATGCTTACTTGGAAAAATAAAGATATCTTTTACCGGCTCAAAATAAACATGTTTTGGTAAATGAACCAAATCTTTTATAATCAGATAACCATTTAGCAACCTTGTAATAAACGAATTAGATGCTTTAAAGTTTCATCATTGAAGCCACACATCACACACTCTGTGTCACAAATATATGATTGAATAAATTTAGTAACGAGTAACATTATGTGGATTGAAGTAAGTCAGACAAATTTGCATTTGCTTTCAAAACCTTTGTCAATGGTTTCCATAAATAACTACTAAATGTGATTCTAATATTTAGCATTTTTGAATAAACAAACTTGGTAATTTATGTGTAGATATAGATGTTGATTTTAGTCATTTAATCACATTTTATGTTACATAGTTTACTTTAGGTATGCATTAAAAAAAGAACTTTTTTATCATAAATTCATAATACTAGTTTTATTAATTAAAAAACTTTAAATATCTATTAAATTGTGCGATTTGTACCTTTAAGTCAAATTCAATAAATTCTATGCATTCACATCTTTAATTACTTTATTAGCATAAATTTTTTATTAGACCCATGTCTATTTTCATAAGTATATTTAAAATGTGAATATTATATATATAAAATAGTAAATTAATTCTATATTGTCAAGTTAAAAAGTACTTCTCTTCGGTGCGTTTCATATGATGTCAACTATTATCATATAAACAAATTAAGTCTTTCATAAGACCATACAATGTTGGGGTGACGCCCCATACCACCTCATCAAAAAACGTAGTTAAACACGTATCGTGTTGAATAAAAGGGAATCCAAGAGGGGATTCATTAGTGGAGGGGCTATAAAATGAACGTTTTGCGTCATGTGGCGCTCAGTCAGTAAAATGTGAGATTTTGTTTTTAAGGTGTAATGGTGTTGTAAGCCAATAATAATAAAATCAAGAGGGGAAGCAGCGATAAATAGATGCCCCCCCCCCCCCCTCCGCGCCCTTTATCGCCCCACAAATCACCCGGGGGGGTTCTCGCCAATCGTCGCCGGATTTCACCCGGATTCACCGCCCACTATCGGTGACCTTAGCGTCCTTTAACACAAATGAAAAACGGTAGTGACATGAAAGTGCGTTAAACGTTTTCTAGGTAAACCATAAGCATAGCCTGATTATTCAAATAACAAAACTTTACATTCAAGAACCATGTGTATGTCACATGCAAGGACCACATTTTATGAAGGGTGTTTTTTAATAGGTTGAAATTACGTAAAAGAAGTTAAAAGAAAATGTCATTTTCAATAGTAAAGGGACCAATAGGAGACTTGTAGGCCTATCCACCCCTAGCCCATAGCATAGGTCAGAGGTACGTGAACCCGGACAATACGGGTTGCACCTTTTTAACCAGTCTTCCTTTACTCCGGCTCACTATTTAATCCCCCACATCTTTTTCCACAAATAAATCTTCTAGTCATTCAAACTTTGCCAAAAAAAAAATGTACTAGCTCAACTGTTTATATTCGACTTTGTTTAAAAGTTTTTAACATTAAAGAAATGATAAGAATTTAATTTCCATTATTGTGTAAAACTTATTTAACAGAAAATTAACTTCATACACCTCTTATGTGATGGCCCAAAAGTTTTGATGTCAAGAACTTAGAGCTAGAGGTGTTCACGGCCCGACTTAACGATTATTTGATGAAAGAAAACAAACTAAAGCAACACAAATCTAAATGATAAACACTTAAGCGATCATGAATCAAATGAAAACAACATAAATAGCGTAAAGTTAAGGTGGAATCGAAATATATCACCAAAAAAAATCCAAAGCGGATATGCAAAGAAGAAATAAAACAAGCATCAGACTATCATCATCATCAGACCATGCGTGATAAGACATTATAGAGATGTATAAAGCTGCTACACCACCATGGGCATTATAAGAGCGTGAAGGGTCATGAACATATATACAATAACTTATGTGGCTTGAAGTGGTAATGATTGAATGACATTAGAGACAACTGTCATTTAAATCAAAATTACCAATAATCAATTAGAATAGATTTACTGGTTTAACATAAACACCCCTAGTTTAATGTCTTGAAATTCAACTCATGAACAATAAGTTAGTTAACATTTAACAATTACGGATGAAGATCGAACAAAATTCTACATGCATTGTACAATTAGTTATACTGAAATTTAATTTGTTAATAAGATTTACTGCAATTGTTAAATTAATCCACTTTGAGTCATAATTTATATACATATTTTTTGAACGGTTGAGATACTATAATACTGACCGGAAGAGACTATCTGGCAAAAGTCAAAAACCGAGTTTTTCCCAAACTAGTGTTGGTGGAAAAAATATTTACTATTTTGGTATTCCTTAAAAACTATTTACCAAACTAGTGTTTTTCATTTATTTTGTATTATAGTCTTTTACTTTTAAATCAAAGACTCTTTAAATTTTTCTATTTAGTTAATCTATTATATATTTTTGTATTATATTTTTTAAATATTTTTATACAATCAACCCAGTGTCTTTTATTTCTTTTTTTTTAATCAAGCAATCATTTCTATCTTTTACCATTTTATATCATACACTTTTTTTATTTTTTTACCAACTTGTTTTAATTTTTTTATTATTATATTTTATTTTTTATCAACCAATGCCAATATGAAACATAAGAATCAGCCATTGTGAAGATGAAGCATAGTCATCCTAAATAATTTAACAATCGGATGAGAAAATAAAAAAGAATAATTAAAAATTAAATTTGACATGCTATGAGTCTCAAATAAAAAAGAATAATCAAATAATAGTTTTTTCTTTTTCTTTTTCTTTTCTAACCAAGATAATAGTTGATAAGTGGATTCTTATGTTTCATATTGACAGTGAATGATGATTCTTATGGTTCATATTGACATTTGTTAACAAAAAAACTGTGGATTATTCTTATGGTTCATATTGACATTAGTTAACAAAAAAACAAAATATAATAAAAACACAAGATTTGGAACTGAGTTGACAAAAAAATAAAATAAAAAAAGGGTTCATTGAAAAAAAATGGTAAAAGATAAAAAGGGTTGATTGATATAAAAAATGATAGAGTAAAGATACCGGGTTGATCATACAAAATATTCAAAAATATATATAATAGATTAACTAAATAGAAAATTAAAAAGAGTCTTTGATTTAAAAGTAAAGGACTAATACAAAATAAATGAAAAACACTAGTTTGGTAAATAGTTTTCAATGAACACCAAAATGGTAATACTTTTTTCACCAACACTAATTTGGAAAAAAAACTCAACAAAAACCCGATTACAAAGACTTTACGAGTTTTTAAAGCCAATCAATCTTAGTTCATCCTAACCTTTCTATTCCTATTTACAAACCAAAAATAATAATACTTAACTTAACAGTACAATAAAAATAGTTTTTTTTCTGGTTTTCTTAAATACAATGTTATTTCTCACTCCTCAAATTACCCACCAAGTTAACACAAATACACAATGGCATCTAAAACCTCTTTCTAGACTACAGATAAGGGAGCCGAATCCAATTAAGTAGAGACATTGGTCGGATGTTGCAAATTTTTATTTTGTTTCTATTAAAAGTATACTATTGAAGACTAATAATATATTTATTCTAAAGAAAGTAACTAATGAACTTTTATATTAAATACAACACTTTAATTTCATTTTTACCACGAGTGGGCCTTTAGGTGGCATGTATCTTCGGAATTGGAGATAAATTCTAGGCGATTAAGGGCTCTGTACTGAGTTTGTTCAGCTGGTGGTGGTCTTTTGTCATTGGGTCACCCCGTATGGAGTACCTAGGAAATTCTCTGTTTATTAGACATTAATTTATTTTTTTTTTCATTTTGATTGACCTTAGTTTCATTTTGAAAAGAAAAACCTAAAAGAATAACATAATTAATAAAATTATCAGTCGTTCAAAAATTTAAGCTATTATAGTTATAAGTTATCAATAATAAATAATTCTCTGATGTGGGGTAAGTAAAAGAGAGTAAAGATTCAAACTTGGCTTTATGTACTTGCCCGACAAAGTTTTAGTGTTATGAAAAAGATTCAATATGAATCATATGATAATTGAAATTTTCTTTTGCCATCACCCGATAATTATTACTACTAATTAAAGTGTTTTGCTTTATTTGCCAACTATATTTATTTTTTGAACAAATTCAATAGGAAACTTATCGCTGAAAAACCCATTATGATAAAACTAACGTCTCGCCCAAAACATTTTTTCACGAACGAGATACAACATAAACTTTTATAAGAAAAGTCACGTGGTTAGTGGCGCACCATTGGAACAATTGATCTTTGGTTGCCAAAATAATTTTCTACACAATAATTACCTAATTACAATATTAATTGATTTTAAAAGATTAATTATACATCACCACACACATATATCAGACTTCATTTGAAAATGGAGGCACCAAGTCCCACATGTGAAGAAAATAAGAGGTTTCGGTTGGATATGAGGTTTTCTTATATATCTTGAAGTTCTTTTTGAACATGAAATGAAGATGGTTAGATGAGTTATGGCCCCTGATCCAACAAAATATACAAGATTATCAAACTGATGCACCCAATTATGCTTTGACATATTTCCCTAAAGGGTAATATGTAAGCATTAAAATTTATCCTCGTATTCACTTTTTCCATGTAGAATTTGATGATTGATCTTTTTTTTCCCCCTCATGTTTTTACCCTTTTGGTAAATATATAATCATTCTTTTGATTAGAGTTCTTTATTAGTCAATCATTATGTCATGAGAGAGAACTTTAATAATTGTTATCTATTTTTATATGAAGTTATGAAGCGTAACCATGTGCTAAACTGTTTTGGTCTGTTTTAAAATATGTTCAGTTGAAGGATTTTTTTTAAAAAAAAGTTGTGAAGGAATAAAAAACCAAGCTCCGAACAAACTATCTGGAACTGAAAAAAGTATTACTTCAATAAGAGAGGATTCTTAATCCACTAATCCCAAGAGACTCTAGCTTTACGATTCCTACTAGTGTACCATAAAAAAGAATAATGAACAATATTCTCAAAAATATCTTAACTTCTAACCTTGTTCAACTAAAAAACAATCTTATTTCTGAATCTTCAAAGAGTCCACCAAGTTGTAAAGCACACAACTTCAATTAATACCTTATTTCAAACCAATACGAACATCATCCATTAACATCAACAAAGTCTTAGGATTCGCCATACCAAAAAGTTTGTCTCTAGCTAGATCGCCACTAGTCCAAATCTTCTTTGCAAGCGTGATAGTGACCAAGAACATGGCTAATGGTTTCCATTTGTGGCGGACAAATTGGACACAATATGGAAGGGGATTACAAGTCCTAATTGAGTAAGGTTTTCGTGTGTTGGTAATCTGTCAAGACAGGGGCGGCCTTAAGGCATGGCGGGGTAGTCGACGGCCATAGGCCCGACACCCCGCTAGGCCCGAAATTTTTTTTTCAAATTTTTTTATATATATTTGTATGAAAAAAATATGTATAATTAATGTTTCAACACAATTACATAACAATTTGTTTGGTTTAGTGGTAAAGGGATATAACTTCTAACCAAAAGGTTGTGGGTTCTAGTCTCATTTGAGACATTTTTAAGCTTATTTTATACAAAGATTTTTTACACAACTCAAATCATAATTAAGTAAGCTCATTTAAAATTAAATTGTTTAAACCCAACCTTTTACTTAAGACCCAAAAAAATTTTCGACTTTGGCCCAAAAAAATTTTCAACTTTTCGGAGCCGGCCCTTTGTCAAGAAGAACACGCCAAGCAAAAATGTTTACTTTTTTGAGGAAGACATTGTTCCATCCGGTGGCGTTTTCAACTCTAGGAAGAATAGCCTGCTCAATACTCTTCCTAAACTCTTTAACCAAAAAAACTGAAGAACGGTCCAAATTCCAAGTCCAAGAATCCAGGCTATCCGAGAGAGGAATATCAAGCAAGAGATCGGTGATACCATTGAACTGAGACATCCATGAATTCAAAATTGATAATCAGTTGAATGCAGCCATAAGTTTGAACTGAACAAAAGAACCGCTCATTGAATTGGTAGGGATTCAAGTTATGAACACTAACAAAGTTATGGCTGCTAATTCGTTTGTTGAACTTTCAAGATATATATTGTTTCGTAGATTTTCTTTTATTTTCAACGAGCGGGTAAAATTATTATTTTTTCAATGCAAAATTTTAGTTATAATATTATTCAAATGCTAAACTAAACACGTTATAAACATCATTTACCATAACGAATGCCATTTCATAACAAACCAAACTTATACCGATCAACTTATTGATACTTCGTTTCTTATCACTCATTCTTTGATCCAATAACAAATTGATACCTATTGTTCGTTCACCGAGTTTACACTTTATGTAGATGTTTAGGTGGTTGCTTTCTTTTCAAGCTTTATTGATCTTCAACAATTTTTTAATAGTCAGCCTTTTTATGCTTCAACTTTTGACAAAATAAAATGTTGATTACTTCAATTGTTTAATATTCATGTTAAATTATGCTTGTATTTACGAGAATTAGTTTACATATCATATCTTAAACATAAACATTGATCTATTTTTCATTTTCATATCTTAAAATAATTGTGGGCTTCTAGTTATACAATATATTTTTTTTATTTGAACGGCAAAATTTTATCAAACTAGCAACGGACCTAGCAAGAAGTTATTGAAAAGAAAGTACAACACCCAATTACAAACACCTTAAAAAATTACACCAAGTTTTATAACTACATATATTATTTTATTCAAAAGGTTTGCAAATTTCTTGAAAGATAAACAAAGTCGAGCACATATGATTTTTTGGTAGTTGAAGATTAACGTAATAATTATTATACATAACAAATTGAAAGTTTGGTGCCGCAAGTGCCTTATTCGGTCACTTAGCGACACCGAACTGGTCCGC